>NC_143017.1:16293430-16463430 GCF_055824585.1 Amblyomma mixtum
TTCCACCTTCAAAGCATGGAAGTACTCTTTAGTGTCTTCCGTAACTTATCCTTGCTTTAAAGACGCTGAACTACACAAAAGTGAGGCCAAAGCATAGCACACAAGGAGCACGGACTCACTAATCAGCAAAAGTAATTTCGGTAGTAATTAGTAACTTTTGCCGTGAAATTACTGCTCCAAGGTAGTCCATTACAGTACTTAATTACGAGCCGACAAAAGTAATGAATTACATTGCAAATTACCAAGAAAAAGTAATTTAGTTACTATACTTTCATTACAGTAATTTAATTACTGCCATACCTGTTTTATCCGAAGGTGGGGAATAAGATTTAAAGGTCGTTGTTTGCTGAGTTAAGCCAAAAACCTGAAACAGACGATCGTCATGCTCTGGCAGTGTGCTCGTTGTTGTGGTGTTGCCTAGGAGCTGAGCGACTAGCTCAAGAAAAACTGGTGGGGTGAGGACATGGGTTTCCTTATTTCTCACACCCTTTGTGTAGTGCTGCCAACTCTGTATTTTTCTCCGTCTCGGATTTTAGAGACATATTAGTGGTTCTTAGTAGAAATCAGAGCGAAACCATTGGTAAATTGATTTTTGAGGAAAGCAAATGGCGCAGTATCTGTCTCACATATCTCGGCGGACACCGGAACCCCGGCGTCAAGGATGGAAGGAAGGTGGGATTGAAAGAAGAAAGAGAGAAAGAGATGCCGTCTCCGGAATAATTTCGACCACCTGGGGATCTTTGACGTGCACTGACATCGCACAGCACACGGGCGCCTCTTGCGTTTCGCCTCCAGAGCGAAACCATTCAAATGAAGAATATTCGGATGAATAATAAGAAACGCTTGCATGCTTCGGATTCACTAAGCCCCTGCATTCTAGGGGGGTCTCAGATCCCTTGCCAATACTGGTGGCGGGATCTGACACAGGCAGGGAGCTCGATCGCCACGCGCGTCTGCGGCATGAATCTACTTGGGTCATTCTTCTTCTCCGTCCGTTCTCACTGGTCAGCAGCGGCTTGGCCATATGCACACAGTCCAAGTAATTAAGGAAACTGACGGCATGAGCCTGGGAAGGTAAGATTCCGAAAAGCACCCATGTTTTCCGCGCTGCCGTGTCAATAATGGAGAAGCAACCGGTGGCTTGTTGAGCACAATGTCTGCTTTGCCGCGAGGGCAACCAGAAAACGCTAAAGACCGTAAAATAATTATGACACATACCTCGCTAGTTGTCAGCCCTGACGTCAAAGCAGCTGCGAGCAGAAATGGGTGTGAGAGAGGAATACTAATGACACAAAAAAACATGGAAGAAGCAGTATGCCTGTTGAAATTAAAAGCGGTTATCCATCATAATCTGTCACCTTCCCACACTTATGCGTGCGTTCCCAGACACTCTTAGAGCGTGCGGGTGTAGCGGTCATGGTCACAAACGAGACGCCCTCGAATCAGCCTGGCAAGCTCAGCCAGAGACCAGCTACCAAGTGACAAGGGGGGTGGTCGTTTGGTGCCAAGCTATCGCCGGTCGCAAGGAAGAGAACGGGTCGGAGACGAATGTTCACAAACAAAAAAGTTTATACTGCAAAGTGCTGATACAGCGGATGCAAAGCGGTGATACAGTGAAGAACGGATTGTTTTAAGTACCTAGGTGTTTATCTCAGTGCTGATTTAAGCTGGAACACCCACATAAATCACATCACAAACAAAGCATTTAAGAAACTTGGACTCATCAAACGTCGTCTATATCTTGCCAACCCCGAGACAAAGCTTCGTGCGTATACTACACTCATAAGGTCAGCTTTAGAATACGCATCTTTAATATGGAGTCCAAGTAGCGTTTCATTAATTAACCGTCTTGAGTCTGTGCAAAATAAAGCTGTCAGGTTCATCCTTTCTTCATACCGTATGAAAGTGCGTCATTATTGAAGCAAACTATCAGTATTCCCGACCTTATCACTCGACGCAAGTTCACTCGTTTATCGTTTTTTCATTCCTTGTACTACGATGGCTCCCCGTTCACAGCTGATCGCATCGCCCCTGCCCATCATGTTTCATCCCGGTCTGATCATTCCCACAAAGTGCAACCCATCTTCGCACGAACACTGAAATATCAAACATCACCCTTACTATTATCCATGACAGAGTGGAACTCGTTACCGGCTGACATAGTTTCTGAAGCTGAGTTATCACATTTCCAAACAAAACTTTCATCGCACCTTGGACTACAAAATTCACCGTGATATTTTCAGTATTGTCGAAGCATTGTCTTATACGCTCAACCTATGCATCATTCAGCGACTGCAGTGATGTGTACTTGCAATTTGTATATAGTTATTCTTTGTATTTGTTAACTACTGTGTGCCAATAATCTGTATTGTGTTGTTTTCATGCCCTCCCCCCCTATGTAATGCCCACTTGGGCCTTTAGGGTATTTAAATAAATAAATAAATAAATTTCCTATACTCTGTTTCATACATAGCAGGCAACGCTGCGGAGGTTGCTGAAGTAGTGCGTCCGCGAATCTTATTACTCCGCCACGTATCATTCGTTCTTCTCGAAACTCTGGCCATTGTTTAGGCGAACACAAAGAGCGGTATAAAAAGATGTGGTAGCATTGAAAATCATGGTCGAAGCTGTGAGGCGCTCAGTGTTCGGGCTCTCTGGCCATAATTTTCACAGAGTGTGAAATACTTTTGGGGCGCTAATTTAGTAGAAGGAATTCGCTGCACCAACCACGTATATCATACGGCCACATGTACTTTTTGCTTCTCGAAATCTCGGCGAGTCGCAGGACGAAAATGCGGGAAGAGGTAAAACGAAGTCCAGGAAGTGCCAATCACGGCACTTAAGATTTGTCTCTACAAAATGTGTTTGTGTTAGCTTTGGTTGTATGGCGGACTACTTTTTGCGTGCGGACTTAGCCTGCGCGAACAGGCGCGCTAGCTTTGGCAGCGTTGCCTGCTATGTATGAAACGCAGTATAATCACTCGTAATAGCAGCTAGAAAGTGATTCTGCAAAACGATGCAACACATGCAAAGTGAAACAACAGAGTGGTTGCAATTTAAGAGATATATTGCCCCTGAAGTGCATTTATAGAGGACAGAGACAAGCAAACAAAACACAATTTGTCCACTGGGCACTGCGGCAGTCCGACGACCGGCCGGTTTCCCAGACGCCGCCCGCGAACGCGCACTGACATGCGTGCGGGCAGCTGCGCATGCGCAGGCGTCCGGCAAACCTGTACACACCTCGGGCAGTACGACTCCGATGTGCCAAAAACGTGTAATGTTACTCGTTGCCGACAGGCGCAGGGTATGCTAAAAACGTCTAATAACTCCAAACTTCTCCAATGCTCGACGGGGCGCGCGGACGTGAGTCTTTTCGCGCCGCGCCGGCAAGCGAAGTGGAGAAGGGCAGCAACACACACACACGGTTTCGAGCTCTCTTCTTTTCTCCAATGTTCCAGAATTCTCAATGGCGCGAGCTGGCGCGAGACTGCTTCCGCACTGCGCTGGCTTTCATGAGCGCCGAATTTTGTAACATCATCATCAAACATCATTATCATCATTATCAAAACCACCATCACCATCAGGGCAAACAGCCGCTTATGTCTGCAAACGCTACTTCCAACGCTCTGGAGTCGCTATAGTTTTCGCCAGGTGCGGCGAGATGACGCCGCGGGTAACGCGGCAGCAGGCGACAAGCAGACAACGCCCGGACAGCCCCGCAAGCAAAAACGGCGACGTCGGCGACATTTGCACTGCAGCAGCGTCACTGGCGTCATGTCGAGTCACACAGTGAGCTTTTCTTGGAGTCTTTATACTAAGCACTAGCACTGCAGCTTATTATGTTGTCCCTAGCCCAATGCACTGTCATCTCTTCTGCACGAGTCAAAAGCTGAAAATTTTCGCTGCCTTTCTCTGCGTGTGTTTATTCATAGCCACAGACTGATGAATTCCAAGACATGCCAGATGTTTTACTTCCCTGCTATTTACCTTCACAAAGTCGTGTACAAACCTATATTCATTCATGTAGCATTTGATTATGTATACTGTACCTACCTTGATACCTTTTTCTTATCCTATACATATTCTCTGTGCGCTCATGTCTCCTAGGTTTACATAATGGCGTTTTTTAATTTTGATCTTTAGGATGACTGTTACTGATATTTCAATGCCACTGATGCCTGAAATCACTTTTTGAACATCGATTGTCACTGTTGATATTCTTTTAATGAACTGTTCTTTGTACAAAATCATTTGCGCTTTTCGTTCTCGAGCGAGTGCCATAAGCAGCTGCTAAGCTGTCGCGCCGCTCGCCGCCATGCACCATGCTACATCAACCGACACATCGAAATACAACAGCGAGTGAGCAGATTCCGTAAGTACTTAGGAAATCAAATGTGAATGCAGCGCGGCAGCAGTCAATCATCAGTATTTACAAAGCTTGGATCGAGCTAGCGGCCGCCAGCACCAGGAACGCGCGAGCAACCGGCCGAAACCAGCCGCCTGAACGCGCGCGCCGCCATATTTGATTTCTGGATTGACTTGTTGGCTTGATTGGCTTGGCTCGGGGAGTTTTGAGCAATCCATGCGTTTACCGCCTCTCCCTGGTGCCGCCACCATCCCCTTCGAAAAATGGCTCTCGGTCTCGGCGTGACGTCACCACACTGCCGACAACGGGAGCTAAAAGCATTTCATGCTTAAAAAACGTCCCCATTGGCTCATGAGAGCGTCACTCCCTTGGCTACGCTTCGAAGCCCTGTGGCCACTTATAGCGGAGGTTCTTAGATGGAAAAGCCAGCCAGCAGCGGCAAATAAAAACGGTCGCCGTCCGTCACTGTTAAAATCAGAAGCAATGACATGCAGTGCTTTTTTTTTGCTTTTAATTCTTGGTACTGCATCTATTTCTGTGATTTTGTTGCCAGGCGCACCACAGTTATCAATCATATCGGAAGTTGTAAATTGCACATAGTTTCTTCAAAGGCCAGCAGGTGTCGCGACCATCGGGTAACCTCAAAGTTTCGCCAGCCAGCAGCGGCAAATAAAAACTTTCGCCGGCCGTCACTGTAAAATCTGAAGCGATGAGATGCACTGCTTTTTTTGCTTTTAATTCTCGGTACTGCATGTTTCTATGCTTTTGTTGCCAGGCGCACCACAGTTATGAATCATAACGGAGGTTGTAAATTAAACATAGTTCCTTTTATGGCCAGTAGGTGTCGCGACAATCCGGTAACCTCCAAGTTTCGCCCAACGAGCGCTCAACCAACTGGTGAGCTCGCAGGCCAAGGCCAATGGGATCCTAATGGAAGACTACAACCACCAGCTCAGTCATCAGGTTTTTCTTTGGTAAGTAAATGTTGTTCCTCCTCCACCCCGCGTGATCAAATTGCATTGGTGGCGAATACGCGCGTTGCTTGAAAAACAGACGTAAGCTCCCACTTATTAAAAACACACATGCTTTCTTGGTTCGAGACACACTGTTCCCACGCACCTGCGAACGTGGCTTCGAGCTTTCTGTCCGAGCACATTTTGAGCGCATCTAGAGCAAGGGTCGTGTCGAGGCGGAGTTACGCTCATGTGAGTCTTGACTCCAGTAGGCAAGGCCCGTCGGGTTGCAGCCATGTCCGCAGCTATCGCCCCCTCTTGAACCAATGTCGTCGTCACTGCGGAAACCTTCACGTTATCTTCGCCCTTCTTCATTATTTCAGCAGCCTACATGACGAGAAAAGGGCCCTTCGTGATCGGTCTTTCCTTCTACTTCGGCCACTTGTAGTATGGTTTTCATTAGCCGGTGACACTAGCTGAGCACAAAACCAGGGAAAAAAGCCGGTTCCTCCATTCTAGGTCCCAGCTAGCAGAAAGCTTTCATATCACTTGTCTTTTTCCATCGCCAAAAGCATAGCCTGCGTTCATTTTTTTCTATATCTGCCTATATTTCTTCCCAGCCGGGGCGCCGCGCTATTCTTCCATGCGAAGAAGATAAAAAGGAAAAACAAAGAGCCAGCCCCGATGAAAGAATTCCGACGATAAATCAGAATTTCAGTAACAAGAGCAAGTCGGACACATTCGCAGCGTACGCCAAAACAAGAGCAAGTAAACGAAGAGAGAAAAAAGCGATAGATTTCCCGCCAGCCTCGGCTGTTTTATTTCTGCTTGCTCGGGGACCGATGGTGCACGGCTCTGCATTTACTTTCTGCGCCGAGAGGTTTGCTTTTCTCTCGGGCTTGCTTCACTCGTGGGGAGCTGAGAATCGATGCGACAAATTTTTGCTCCTCTTTTCTTTTTTCGCCTACTATCGACCGCCCCAAAGAAACACGAATGCACAAGACGCTCAAGTAGTAAAAGACGAAGCACCCCGAGCAATAAAAACTAGCGACGGCAGAAAGAAAAAGATACGATTTCCATTCCACGCTGCCCGAAGAACAAGAAAAAGAAAGGGGAGGGCAAGTAGACACGCAGCCAAGAGAACAGAATGGCCCGCGCAAGGGGACGAGACGGGGGAAGCGAAGGAAAAAGGCAAACAGAATGCAAGTGTCGCCATCTGGAGATCACGCAGAAAGCAAGAAGCGTCGCCGGATAACGCAGTGCACGCCAGAGAGGCACGGTAAAGTATATAAATAGCAAAAACAAATCCCACTCCGGCACACGGGAACTGAACTGCTCGAAAGCTGCGGGGCAGGTGCGAACGCAGTTCTGCTCTATTGCTAACTTTTTTTTTTCCGCCACTGATATTTTTGTACTTCTTCGCTAGTGCAAGACACAATTTTTTTACATTGATCTCAACTTCTGTCGGAACTCGAACTGGGCAACGCATCGCTGCTTCTTTATTTTTAATAGCAGGTCAGAAACCAACCAATCGCACGGGCACTCGAAACAGAGTGCTTCGGCTTCGAGGATCATCATCACAATCAGTCTGACTACGCCCACTGCAGGGTAAAGGCCTCTCCCATATCTCTAAAATTAACCCTCTTCTTTGCCAGTTGCAGCCATCCTGTCCCTGCAAACTTCTTTATCTCACCCTCCCACCCAACATTCTGCCGTCCCCTGCTACGATTGCCTTCTCTTGGAATCCACTCCGTTACCCTTAAGGACCAGCAGGTTATCTTGCCTTAACTTAAGCTGAACCCTTTACGTCAGCCTCCACGTTTCTGTCCCATAGGTGAGCACCGGTAAGATACAGCTGTTGTATACTTCTCTCTTGAGGGAAATTGGCAAACTGCCATTCATGATCTGAGAGAATCTGCCAGATGCACTCCAGCCCATTCTTATTCTTCTAGTTGTTTCGCTCTCATGATCCGGATCAGCTGTCACTACCTGCCCTAAATAGACATATTCTCTTACCACTTCCAGCACCTGGCTACCAATTGCGAACTGCTGTTCCCTTGCTAGACTGTTGAACATTACTTTGGTTTTCTGCATGTTAATTTTTAGAACCACCGTTTTGTTCTGCCTGTCAGACTCATTGATCATGCTTTGCAGTTTTGCAGTTCGAAGATAAGGGGGCAAAAAATAGGGGACTTCATTCGCAGCAGCTTTCAGAGGGGATTGTTTTAGTCAAGGAAAAGTGATGTTTTATGCTACAACGTGCGTTTCGTATTATTATTTCGTATTATTCACGTGCGTTTCGTATTATTTAATGACCTTACTGTATGTGGACGCACTGTCGCTCTCATTCTTCCGAATTCCAGACCCTCGCCTGGAAACCCAAAAAAATAAGGTGCTTGTCTTATGTGCGCTCCACGTTTTTTAGAATATGGGTGGTTGGTTTCGAAGCTTTCCAAAAAAAACAAAAAACAACGCAATCTAAGAACGATTCAGCACACAGCGGCAAGTCTCGTCTTCGGATGGAATCAGCAAGTGGTGAGGAAAAGCAAGCACCTTAGCGAGCCGGGTTGGGATGCGCTTTCCTCAGACTGACAACATTTCTAATGAATTTGCCATTTCATACACTGTTCGTGTGCCCCACGTAGCAATGGGATCCAGAGCAAGCGGAATGCATAGCAAGCCTTCACCGCGGCGTTCCTGCCCTCTTACTTCAAGTGAAGGAATGCGCTTGATGCAGAGCACACGCATTAATTCAAGCAGCAAGCTGTGTCGTAAATGCTGGACAAGTGCACGGACTTCACACAAGCAACAGCTGTTCCGCAGGATACGGAAATAAGCCACTGAAGCCGCGTGCGCAAGTTTATGACTCCCTGCATGTGTGAAGGCAGCTCTGGTCATATAAAAGTCCCTAGGTAGGTTCATCTATCCCTAGATATGTACCTAGGTAGATTTATCTACCTAGGTAGGTTCATTTGTCCCTAGATATGTACCTAGGTAGGTTTGTCCGTCTCCAGAATGTTGGTGAGTTGGTATAAGAATAGCGAAAAGTTCGTCGCGAGCTTGTCGCCGCGTGCCCGCCATTTTCTTCCTAAATGTTCACTTGGGAGTGTAGTGTTCGTAACCACTGTAAGAAACTGACAGCACTGCAGTCTGCTCCATTGAAGAAATGCAAAAGCGAAAGTCACCCTCTGTCACGAGACTTTTCGATAATGCCAACTTTTTTTTCCAAGCCATCTTGTGAGGTGACTTTTAGATGTCAACTTTTTTTGCATGTTATCCTGTGTGACGTGACACTTTGTTATATCCGGTAAGTTCGTTACATCCGCTTTCTAGATACGACAGACTACGACATTTCGTGGTATCCGGTATTACAAGCCATCCTATGTCACATTACAATTCGTTATATCCGCTTTCTAGTCACAACATACTAGTATACTTCGTTATATCCGGTATGTTCATTATGTCCGGTTTCTAGTCACGACAGAGTATGACGACCGTCGTTATATCGGACATGTTCTTTATATCCGGTTTCTAGTCACGACATATTACGACCGTCGTTATAACCAGTCTTTATTAACCATCACTACGACATACTACACCGGCATCAACTTTATAACTTTCACCACACTGACGTCACGACTATGTCGTCACTCGACTTCTGGTGCCACGGTCTGTGGACAACTTCCGGTGACCGATTCTGCGGAAAGCTTTTCGTCTCATGAGGCATATACTGCTTTCGAATTAATAACTCGAGCCGGTGGGCATCCTCTGTGCTGCGTCACGTTTCTTTTTCATTCCAGCAGCCCACTCGCTTTACTCGGTGCTAGAGCCGGCAAGCAGCGTTCCAGGAGGACGCCGGAAAGTGTGTACGCCGTGCAGAGGTAGTCCCTAATTATCTTTTTTTTTTACGCGACTTACCCCGGGGTAAGTCGCGTAAGCTCGATGGAGGACTGGGGAACGAAGTGAGCAGATCATATCAAGTTACGCGTTGATATGGCTCTTCGGGCGTCGATGCAGGGAAGGACCGGAAAACCGCTCATCCCGAGGTCCCGCACGGACAATGCTCAAAACTTACATCCGCCCCTGTATAAAAGTTAAGGGCGGACTGTCGAAGGAACACAAGTAAATTCCGATGGTGGGTGACAACCATCTACGTAAACCGAGAAGAGGGGGGTTCGTCAAGAAGGTGGTGGGAAGCGAAGATGGTTGCCAAAAGTGCATACAGCCCAAGGGGTATACATACCCATGTGACAGGGGCACGATGAAACAGTCAAATCGCATTGCAGATTTGGACTGACATCCAGGTCGCCCAGGGAGGGGCGACTGAAGGTGCCCAGGAGGCGTCTTAACGCGACAGTATCAGAGCGGACGCTGGGAGGACAAGCCACGCGCTTTGTCACACTAATTCATGATTGGTGGGGCGGTTTCTGACGTTACACGGAGAGCTGGGGAATGAAAGTGGTTAGAACTAAAGTAAGACTATGACTACGAGGTCGTAGTATCACTGAAGGGTCATTATTGGGTCCTTCAAATCGAAGCGTCCCACAGCACAAAAGTCACTACCACTGATTCTTAAAAAAAAAAGAAAATAGGGTTAGTAGGCCGTCGTGTGAATGGGGTTCCAAGGCAGGTTTTTTCTTGAAAAAAGAAAAAAATGTTTGCTCATCTGAGCGGCTTCTGAAGTTAACGCGAAGAAGCGAAAGTTGATCAGAGTTGAAATTTAGAAAAAAAATCAGATGTGAAAGAGGGTGCGATGACAAGTCTTATTTAAGAATAAAATCTTATTTAAGAATATATAACACTTTTTTTTCCATCTGACTTGACCAATGAGCCCATGGAAGACTTTTCCGCATTTTCTCCATTCAGTGAAAACACAAAAAAATGTGGCATTTTAAGAACTTTTTTTTACATAGGTCGTTAACGTCCAAGCCACAATAACTTCTTAACGCTTTCTCCTGTTGTGGTAGTTGTTCCTAAAAGTAAGTTTCAATTCTTGAACAGATTATGGTCTAAGAAAATTAGTTGCAAACTTCGCAAAAAGTGATTTTTTACTGAAATTCAGACTTAAATTAGACTTAAATTAAAGATCAAGACCCTCCAGATAAACATACGTTAGGTGGTTCATTACACACAACAACTTCGCTGCTTGGAATGTAGAAATTTTAATTCGAGTTAATTTTTTGGGGGGCGAGAAATAAAACATTGCAGTTGGGAACCAGCCTCACCGGTAGGTTCAGCCCGACTGTGTCTTAACTGCAGAACACGTGTGTGAACTGAAACGGACAAGATGTGCTGGGAGCCGAGTTCTCGAAGTAGTGCGAGCCCCATGGCCCAAGAAATTGTCGGATTTGTCTGTCGATGCAAACAGCAGAGTGCACAAGAATGTCTCGGCTCCTCTTTGACCATTCGGAAGCTGTTCAGAGTACAGAGTCGATCACACCTGTCTAGAGCGCTCGAGCGGTGTGCTGGGGAGAAAATGAAGTTAAATCTTATCGCAGCTGCTTTGCTGGGGGTAAGGAGCTGGCGTCTGTGTGGTGCACATGTATGTTAGGCTTCTCCCCAGCGCAAGTGTTGTCAGTGAAAGTCAATAGCTTCTTTAGAATTTCTCATTATTTCCACCGGACGGCACCGCTGGAGACAGGTGTGATCGACTCTGTACGTGCAGCCGCCTATTTCTCAGGCAGCAGTACGCACTGTGGCTCTTTGCCGAGCAGATGTGCGCTGTTCCGCACCACTTCAGCACAAATACATCCTAGCCAATGCATCGTAAGCACTGCAGGCACGTGCCTGCTCTGCATTGAAGACACAGTACGGCAGCGTCTACCGGGGAAGCTAGTTGCGGATTTTAAATTATTTTCCTCGCCTCAATCAAAATTTTCTCGAATTAAAACTTCTGGATTACAAGCAAGTTGGTGTGTATTGCGAGATATCTCACGTATTTTTATCTGGATGGTCCTGATCCTTAATTCACGTCTCAGTTCTCAGTAATAAGTCAATTTTTGCGACCCATGAAACTAATTTTTATAAAAAGCACGCTGTTTAACGATTTTTAATTATATTAAGCATAAAATAGCAACAGGGGAAAGCAGCAAAAGTTATCTCGGTTAAGACGTATACGACGTTTAAGCAAAAAGTTGTGAAAATATCTGTTTTTTCTTTTTTGCTGAAGCCAAAAAAATGCGGAAAATATTTGAATGGTACGCCAAAACAGCGCTGACGGACGGGACGGAAGAAGAAGAGACAGACACGTGCGCTGACAGCTGAGCGCATGTGTCTGTCAGCGCACGTGTCTGTCTCTTCTTCTTCCGTCCCGTCCGTCAGCGCTGTTTTGGCGTACCATTCAACAAGAACCAACCAGCCCGACTCAGCCCTCCCCATGAAAAACATTTGCATGGCTTCATTAATGAAGTCAAATGAAAGAACAACGCAAGCGAGATATTCGAACGTAACATTTTTCATTGTACAATGTTGCACGCTTGATTTAAAAAATATTAACTGCACACAAACTTGTGCTCTTTCGCGGAAACCTCGAAGAGCACTTACGTGAGCAAATTTTCTTTTTTGTCGAGAAAACACTACGTTGAAACTCCAATCGCCCAACTGCCAACTAGCCCTGTTTTGTTCGGAAGAATTACACTTATAACCTTTAACAAATAGACCCCTTTTCACTGTTTACAATCCCCCATCCCACTATAACTCCACAGAAGTCTAGACACTCTCATTCACAGCTTACGATTTGGAACAGCATGCATGAATCACTTTGTACACAGAACTGGGCGCACAGACAACCCACGATGTGCATGTGGTCCCGAGGATGAGGATTTCATCTTCATCATCATCAGCGTGACTACTGCCACTGCAGGGCAAAGGCCTCTCCCATGTATCTCCAATTAACCCAGTCCTTTGCCAGCTGCGGCCACTGTATCCCCGCAAACTTCTTCATCTCATCCGCCCACCTAACTTTCTGCCGTCCCCTGCTACGTTTGCTTTCTTTTCGAATCCACTCCGTTACCCTTAAGGACGAGCGGTTATCTTGCCTTCGCATTACATGCCCTGCCCAAGCCCATTTCTTCCTCTTGATCTCAACTAGGATGTCATTAACCCGCGTTTGTTCCCTCACCCACTCCGCCCTCTTCCGATCTCTTAGCGTTATACCTATCATTTTTCTTTCCATTGCTCGCTGCGTTGTCCTTAACTTAAGCTGAACCCTCTTCGTTAGCCTCCACGCTTCTGCCCCATAGGTGAGTACCGGTAAGATACAGCTGTTGTAGACTTTTCTCTTGAGCGATATTGGTAAACTGCCATTCACTATCTGAGAGAACCTGCCATATGCGCTCCACCCCTTTCTTATTCTTCTAGTTGTTTCCCTCTCACGATCCGGATCAGCGGTCACTACCTGCCCTAAGTAGACATATTCTCTTACTACTTCCAGCGCCTCGCTACCAATTGCGAACTGCTGTTCCCTTGGTAGGCTGTTGAAAATTACTTTGGTTTTCTGCATGTTAATTTTTAACCCCACCGTTCTGCTCTGCCTGTCTAACTCACTGATCATGCTTTGTAGTTCATGTCCTGAATGAATTAGCAAGGCAATGTCATCAGCGAATCGCAAATCACTTAGGTATTGTATTCTCCATTAAATATTATCCCCAACTGTTCCCATTTCATGCCCTGGAATACCTCATGTAAATATGCGGTGAGAAGCATTGGGGAGATTGTGTCTCCCTGCCTGACACCCTTCCTTATTGGAATTTTACTGCTGACTTTATGGAGGGCTATGGTAGCTGTGCAATAGTTCTAAATATCTTCCAATATTTTCACATGACACAATTCTAAACCCTGATTCCACAGTGCCTGCTTGACCGCTCAGTTTTAGAGCATGCTCCATTATCTCCATGTTAAACTTTCTTATGTCGGCTACCATGCGCTTATTTATTAACTTCGATAGCCCTGCTAGTTCTATTCTGTCTGCGGAGTAAGACGTCCTCATGTTTTTGGCGTGTCTTAATCAGATCTTTACTCTCCTGAGATAGCTTGCCGTTATCCTGTCGAACCATCCTACCACCTACTTCTACTGCGCATTCCATATGACAGTAGTGAGATTATCGTTCATTGTTTCAACATTACGGTCGTCTTCTTCAGTTAAAGAAGAAAATCTGTTCTGCAGCGAAATACTTCATTCCTCTACTTTCCCTCTTAACGGTAACTCGTTAATAGCCTTCTGCTTCTCTAGTTTCCTCCGTTCCCTCTTCAAATCTGAGCTAATACGAGACCTTGTCATTCTGTGGTCGCTACAAGGGACCTTTCCGAGGACCTCCACATCCTCTACGATGCCAGGGTGAGTGCACAGTATGAAGTCTATTTCACTTTTAGTATCACCATTGGGGCTCTTCCACGTCCACTTCATGACCCGTAAATCATTTAAATCTACGAACTCTACTAATAATTCTCCCCTGCTCTTCTTGGAGCCTACGCCATAGTTGCCTACTGTCTGGTCTCCGGCCTGCTCCTTGCCTACCTTCGCATTGAAGTCACCCATTAGTACAGTGTACTGTGATCTTACTTTGGTCATTGCCGATTCCACGTCTTCATAGAAGCATTCAACAACCTGGTCATCATGGCTTGATGTAGGCGCGTAGGCCTGCACCACGTTCAGCTTGTACCTCTTATTACGCCTAATTACTATAGCCTAATTACGATGTACCTTATCGTTTACTGGATTGCCCAGTGCGGGATTGCTTTAAATCCGACTGAACAGCTATTTCAGCACTCTAGATAAAAGGCCTTTCAGTCTCCACCAGTTATTAGGTCCATGGCCCAGGAATGCGCTACAGAAACGGGCGATCATAGTGCTTAATATTTCCTCGAGCCCAGTGGCATTCTCGGGAGGTACTAGACATTTCTTGAATAAATTATGTGATCGTTCGCCTCGACTCGTGTTTCCAGTGTCCCACCAATCATTTATATGTGTTTATGTCATGTATCTGATGTGCCTGATATCGTTATTGTTGCTGCTCATTGCTTCTATTTAACTGCTTGGATTTGTGGCTTCTATACCATTTACTGTGCCATCATTGCGTATAGTATATCCTCATTTTATGTCATTAGGTAATCACAATACTGATATATATTCCTCTATTTTATGTTAACATTTCTGGCGTGTCCACTGTATTATTTGTATTGTGAATTGTGCGTGTTGTAGCTGTGCTTTGTTGACCGTTATGTGACAAGTTCAGGTATTTTACTCCATTTTGTGAAGTCAGAGAGTCCTTTTAAAGTCCTGTGTGGAAACTGTATCTTGCTGTGTAAGGCAGTCGTGTGTGAACACGAGCTCTGCATCATTAAAATGAGAGCACTGCTGCCTGCATTTTTGGGGGCTGAAAGAGATGTAACCCGTGAATTGCACCCTTCCAGCGTAATAGGATCGCATGCTTGTGAATTTTCAAAGTTTTCATTTGCAGTGGCAGTTTTCAAAAAACGGCACCGAAATATCGATATTAAAGCAACGGAATTTGAACGCTACAGTGGTCAATAAAATTTTAACGGCATGTCAGTGGCCAATACTCAGAAGATCGCAATGACCCCCATGGTTTTGAGAGCAGAAAACAATGTTATTTCAACATAATTTGTCAATATTGACTAATAACATTTCAATTCTTTTTCAAGATTTTTTTTATTTACTGGTTTTTGGTTTGGTTTTATGGGGTTTAACGTCCCAAAGCGACTAATGCTATGAGAGACGCCGTAGTGGAGGGCTCCGGAAATTTCGACCACCTGGGGTTCTTTAACGTGCACTGACATCGCACAGTACACGGGCCTCGAATTTCTCCTCCAAAGAAATTCAACCGCCGCGGCCGGGATCGAACCCGCGTCTTTCGGGACAGCAGCCGAGCACCATAGCCACTGAGCCACCGCGGCGGTGGCGGTTTATTATAGTTCAACTTGGTGTGTGTCTCACGTGGTTTGGTGCGCCTACTGATGTATGCTGATGGGTATGTGAAATTCGAAAGAGGTGGTAATTACGAAAGAAAGAGAGAAAATAACGTCGCACCCTCATGGCACAGCTTAAGTGTCACCATAATTTTGCTGTGGCTGCCTCTATCCATCAGACAGTGACAAAACAACTCCAAACAGTGACCCATTAGAACCAACAGCGGCAGCGAAAGACAGATGACGGGATACGATCGATGTGGTCGAGGATGGACGCGGCGGAGGCCAGATGATGAGGGGGTAAAGCTGCACAACGAAAACGAACGCTTGGAAAGGGTAGCCAGGCAGAGGGCAGCTTCTTCTCGCTAGCGCAACAGGGAAAAGAGTGAGCGACGCTCAAGTAGCAGAAGGCGTCAGGGGAAGAAAGCTGATGAATTCCTCGGCGACAGCTGCGGTGGATGCAGCCACCTGAGCCAGTCGGTGGAAGCAAGCTGCAACTCATGCCGAGGCTTTCTTTGACAGAGTGGAACACTGGATGGTCAACGACGTGTTTAACAGGGATGTCGCGGTGAATGGTCGTCCACTCGGGAGGTGTGGCTGCGCTGTTCGGATGGCCAGCAGCTTCGTTCTACACGGCCATGCATCGAAGCAAAGTGGCCTAGAGCGCATCGTCTGCAACTTCGCTTTGACTTGCGCTAGCAGCGGGCGCCCAGGCACTCTGAAGAGTGGAGCCATGCCGCTCGGATGTTCAAGCTACAAGTGGACGGCATGTCTAGAATGGTTCCTTGAAAAACGTGAACTGTACCCTTCCACAATGACGGGTTTCCGCAAAGGCCGGTCTGCCATCGACAGTGTAATTGATCTCGTGTCAACGGTAGAACATGAAAAACGCCGTCACAGGTTGACTGCTGCTCTTTTCCTGGACATCAAGGGCGCATTCGATAATGTTCAGCATGATGCAGTACTAAATGCACTCGATGAATGTGGCATAGGCGGACGTCTACACAATTGGATTGCAAGCTATTTGACAAACCGGACAGTCTACATGGAGACTCTTGAAGGAGACACAGCAGATCATCATGTTGCTTGTGGTGTTCCTCAGGGAGGAGTGCTTAGTCCAACGTTGTTCAATCTCGTGCTCATTGGCCTTTTCAAACAACTGCCGAAGACTGTTTCGATATCCGCCTACGCAGACGATATTTGCATATGGACATCAAGTGTCACGCGTCCCCAAGTGCAAGCAAGATTGCAGCGTTCGGTTTCCATTACGTCTGCGTACTTGCGCCGTCAGGGGCTTGAACTTTCGCCAACTAAAAGCGTAGCATTGGCTTTCACACGCAAGTTAATGGCGTGGTATCCGGTCACAATCGACGGGCAAATTGTTCCATACGTAACACATCACAAATTCTTAGGTGTTACGATAGACCGTGACCTGTCCTGGACGAAGCACATTTCTGTGCTCAAGAAAAAGCTCGACAGCTTTGCAAGCATTGTGCGGTGTATGGCAGGAAAATGTTGGGGTCCCTCTGAGCGATCTTTACTACATGTGTACCAGGCGCTGGTAGTCGGTCTTCTCAGATACAGTGCGCCCGTTCTCTCGGGAGTCAGACTATCAGGCCTGCATGTGCTTGAAAGCGCGCAGGCTCGTGCTTTAAGAGTATGCTTGGGTTTGCCATGTAAAACTTCTACATGGGGCACATTTTATGAGGCCCGAGCCTGCCCAGCACGAATTTATTTTCAACAGGAGCCACTTCGTGTGCATTTGCGGCATCTGACCAGGCATCGTCATCACCCCCTGACCAACATTAGTGCGGCGCGTCCAGATGCAGCCTTTTCCAGAGCCCTTAGGATGCAGCGCAATGCGGTGCCTTCGAACTACGCGCCACACCAGATTGCGGAGGTGCCACTTTGGGCAGTACCAAAACCATCTATACGGACAACAATCCCAGGGATAACAAAGAAGACGCACATTCCAACAGTCGGACTGAAACAGCTGGCGCTGTCATACATTACATCTATGTATACTAACACCCAGCATGTTTTCGTGGACGGATCCGTGACGACCACTTCTTCAGCTGCAGCGGTGATAGTGCCAGGAAATGCCTCATGTCACCGTTTCAGGCTCATGCACAAAACGTCCTCTACGGCAACCGAATTGGCAGTCATACGAGAAGCCGTTCTTTATATTGGTCACCAGCCAGCGCAGCAATGGACTATATTCTGCGACTCGAGATCGGCATTGCAGGTCGTACAAACTTATCTAAAACCAAGGGCATGCGAGCAGCTGGTTCAACAAATTGTGGTTTTGTTAGCCGAAGCTTTCCACCGCGGCCATATCATAAAGTTTCAATGGATACCGAGCCATTGCGGCATAGCGGGAAACGAGCGTGCTGACGCCGAGGCTCGGATGGCACATAGTGATGGTGCTTTCATTGAGATAGCCTTTTCTAGATCAGACATTGGAGCCTTGTTGGCGCATTTAATGCAAGCGGCAATGCAGTCGCACTGGCATGATTCGAGTCATCAACAGGACCGCGTCTGTAAGCTTGACGCTGGCTCACGATTACATTTGCCATCTATGGTGGTGCGACGTCATGGGACTTTACTCCACCGGCTACGGCTTGGCGTTGCCTACACCAAACACTATCTTCACAAGATCGGCATCGAAAGTAACCCAAATTGCGCACAGTGCCACACTCCAGAGACTATTGGACACCTTCTTTGCGAGTGCCCGAACTATACTGCTGAAAGAACAACATTGGAGGCGACCGTGAAACGACTGGACTCTCGCCCTCTCTCTGAGGAAACTCTTCTGGGCGCCAGGACGAGACGTTCTGATTGGTGCCGTGTGGCAAAGGCCCTGCTCAACTTTTTGTGTGAAACAGGCCTGGATACTCGTCTGTGACCGCCTGTGCACAACCTATATGGTTAATGACATGTGTCGGTGTTTGTATTGCTGACACCAGTTTTATGAGTTTTATGTGCGTCTACTCACCGCGATGCGAGTGCCAGCCAGTGTGGTGTGTGTGTGTGTGTAGACATCACCCGAGAAACTCATTGTATTATGCCATCATCAGCCTTCAATCGCACTTTCCTTTTCCTCCTCTTCCCTTTCCCCTGTGTGGAGTAGCAGGCCAGGGCCATGTTACCACCGGCCGACCTCTCCACTTTTCCCTCATTAAAATTCCTTTCTCTCTCTCTCTGGACGGCATGAGCACGCCCGCAAAAGAAAGCAATGCAGTGCGGGCAGCCGTGGGTAGCGAACAGATTCTTCCAAGAGTGGAAGGGAAGACGCAGAGGACTGCTTCAACAGCGAGCACCTTAGCAGAACGCAGCGACTCCACTATCCCTCGTTGAACCAGGCAAAATGGAAGACTAAGAAGAACGCCATTTTGGTGGATTTCGACAAACACTCGCGGATTAACGCATGGGAAACCGAACGGACGAGGAGTGTGGGCGAGGAATTATTTTACGGTACAGCAATAAACTGGGCCGAGTAAATCAGCAAGCGAAAAGGCCGGACCGAAGAGACTCGCTCATAAAAGGCGCCTACATAAAAGGCTAAAAATGACAGTGCGCGGGCCGGACTGGCGAAGATAAACAAGAAAAAAGTAACGATCGGCCTGCACTTTCCTCCTCGCCCACAACGCCGGCGGAGCAAAAACACAAAGGAGAAAAGAAGAGTAAAATGAACACGTGCGGAAGGGGAGACGGAGTGGCTGTGTGGAAACCTGTTTGGCACGGCGGCGCCCCGGATGTCGACATTCGGCTGGAATAAAATAAAATAAAATGACGGCAATAATGCGATACCGAAATAAATAAATGAATAAAGCCGCCGCCTATAGGCGCGGTTCGCTTAATGTGCCCGCGGACACAAAGCGGACTCCACTGATAAAGGAAAGTAGCCGAAAAGTAGAGCAAGCGAAGAAAGAGAAAAAGGGAGGCTGGG
The DNA here is from genome assembly GCF_055824585.1 of Amblyomma mixtum. Taxonomy (NCBI): domain Eukaryota; kingdom Metazoa; phylum Arthropoda; class Arachnida; order Ixodida; family Ixodidae; genus Amblyomma; species Amblyomma mixtum. The sequence continues at coordinate 16,312,629 of NC_143017.1, forward strand.
GGAGGAGGGAGCGCCGGACTGCTTCGAAGAACAAGCGAAGCATCGACCCCACGGCAGACACACCAGAAGACAGAGTGGTTTCTGCAAGGGAGGAGGAAGGGGGGGGGGGGGGGGGGGGAGGCAAAAGATAAAGCGCCCAAGTACAAACGGAATAATGTTAATGCAACTAAATGCGAGGGCTGCGCAAAAATAGGACTGCTGCGCTCTCGGCGAGGGAACCAAAATGAGCCAGGAAAAATACAGATAGGCCCGCAAACGACATTGATCGCCAAGAAGCAGGCACAAGAACAGAAGCGCCGTCCTGTGTGTGCGCAGGCAAAAGCAAGCGAGCAGCGACGGTGCGCGCACCAACAAATGTAAATCGCGGCAACAAAAAGTGCAGGCCGGACGGAGCAATGTAAATACAAATGCGCCCAAACGCGCCGTGGGGGCAAAACGCGAGAGACCAATTTTGTGCCGTTCGATATGAGACAGAAAAGAAAAGACAGACAGATAGAGCAAGAAAAAAAAAATGGAGAGATCCAGACAGCGGCGAGGGAACAAAAATAAAGCACGTCTCGGGCCGCCGGAAAGCAAGCAAAAGAAGACAGGCAGGCAAGAACGCGATAGACGTGAACGAAACTGGCAAAAACTCAGAGACGTAGCCCGGAGGATGTAGCAACAAAAAACGGCGGCTGCGGGGCCGCCATATAAATTTAGATTAGGTTTTTTTTCTTTCGCTCTCCTAGTTTCTTATAGGCCCCGTCGCAAAGGATATATACGAGCTCTAGCGCGCACGATGATAGGAAAGAATAACAGAGATAAAATAGTAGCGCAGATAAATACCGCAGCCCACGAAGCAAAGGAGAGAGGGACGAAGTGAGTGCGCCATCCCAGCTTAGCCCTAAGTATTATTTTCTGCTTTTTTCTTTCTTCCCTAGAGGAGAGGAGAAAAAAAAACACCGCCAAGAAAACAATGAGAAATGACAGGCTTCACGTACGATGCGTTTGCTTTGCTCGATCGGCGCATTTTGTATTGCAGGAGAAACGTAATTTATTCGTACAACGGCCAAGTATATACCCGAATTTCTTCTCTCTTTGCGCAGCATACGTGGCTCGTCTTCCAGCTTTCGGTACGAAGCACTGCGGACAACAGCTCCCCCCCCCCCTCCTCTTTATGACTTCAGTGTGACAGGGCGCATGTTTGCCGACGCTGAAGCAACCGATGGCTTCAGGAGCAGCACACGGCTGCCTCAAACCAGCAGCGTCACTGCAAGACTGCAAGCGCAACGTGCAGCCAAGCCGCGCGGTACGCGTGGCGACAGTGTTCCCGAAGCGGTACTGACGATCAGCTGCCTGCGCCGATGCGAGGCTTAGTGAGATGTACAAATTGAAGGTGGCCGACGCGCCTGCATTTAGCTGCGATGGCCAGATCGCCGAGAGCTTCTGTGAGGACGTGGAATCGGTTGCCAGCAAAGACACAACACGTTACACTGACGGGCCACTTCGATGCCAAGACAGGCGACTATGGCACAGGCTCTAGTAATAGCAGGGGAGAGTTGTTAGTAGAGTTCGCAGAGAGAAATAATTTACGGATATTGAATACTTTCTTTCGAAAACGGGAGAACAGGACGTGGAAGAGCCCCAATGGTGAGGCTGAAAAGGAAGTAGACTTCATACTATGCGCTCCCCCTGGCATCGTAGAGGATGTGGAGGTCCTCGGAAACGTACAGGCGCGGCCATAAGTAAACGGAGCCCGCTCTTGCGTTCGAAGTGCAATCACGTTTTCTCCATTGGTATTGAAGAAGCGTTGTTTGTCTACAAGAAATCCGACCAACCTCCGCTAGCAGCATGCGCACACCGCTGCTGGAAATTTCAATTAGGTGACGCGTGAAAAATATTCGAAGACAGTTGCGTGCTCCGTACAGTTGCGTGCTCCGCGCCTGTACAGCCCCCGTAAAAAGTATACAGCCCAAGAGCTTCGCTTCTAAGCCTTTTAGCGGGGCTCCTTAGAGCATCTAGCGATACAAAGCTTGGGACGAATGAGGACTCGAAGCCATTTATTGTTCGAGAGATCACGGTCGCTGAGTGTGCATAGCCAAGCACGCTGAAGGCGTTGCGGGCAAACCCCTTGGGCTGTATACTTTCGACGGGGGGTGTACATTGTAGCGACCGTAGGATCTTGAGGTATATAGAATTCGCCTACACTTGAAAATGGAACGGAAGAAACAAGCGAAGCGGAAGCCTATTAACAAGTTACCGGTTAGAGGCAGGGGCGTAGCCAGGGGAGAGGGGGTTCGGTGTCAGAACACCTCCCGAAATTTTCTGAGCGTTGCATTTCTCCCTCAACCCCTCCCTTCGGCCTCTTTTTTTGGCCCGTGATATTCACAGCGCCTCCATCTATTAAAATGTAAAAACGAAAATCAGTCTGTCGGTTTGTTTCCGAAAATAGTTCTTGTTCTAATAGGAAGAGGAAGTTATTGCAGAATATAGCCACTCTTCTTCGCCATCGCACGACGTATGAAACTTATTGTAATTGTAGGATGTTCTTTACGATTCAAGTGCTCGGAGTCCTGTGTGCACTCGTATAATGTAGATACTGCAGTGATCGAAACAACTAATCTTTCCGCTTTATTACAGCCCAAAAATGACTAAGATATTGTTTGGGCGCAGGCTCTCTTTCTTTTAATTTTTTTACCAGCGGCGTATAACACTCCCGAAATATATTTTTCGCTACGCCACTGGTTAGACCGAAAGCAGAGGAATTCTGGATATTGTTTCTGAGCAGATATTCGGCTTTAACACTGGACGACAGCCTTAATGTTCAAGCAATTACCGATAGTCTCAGGATATCATTACTGAATGCACAGTAGAAGTAGACGGCTGTTTAGTTCTACTGGATACCGGCAAGGTATCGCAGGAGACGAAAGATCTGATTAAGAAACGGCAAACCATGAAGGCGTCTAACCCCACAGACAGAATAGAATTGGCAATGCTATCAATGTTAATCGATAAGCGCAAGGTGACCGACCGACCGACCGACCGACCGACCGACCGAGTTTTCATTGCAGAAATTTACACTTCTCTTTCGCTCTATCTATTCTCCCCTTCGTCCACTACACCACGTATAAGTATACATTAGCCGGTCAACCTCTTTGCCTTCCAGTTTTTCTCAGTCGCTCCCGGCCGAGGCACGCGTGGCAGGCGTACGCTGGCCACTGTAGAAATGCGAATATTAACTATCCGGCGCATGCGCATATGAAATGCTCCTGGACCATCCCACGCTCCCTGCTTCATGTATTACGCAGTGGCATCAGTGACTGTGACGTTGAAGAATCACGACAGATTTCTAAACAATTGTGGTCCCCTTGTACAATTTTTTTTCAATATGACCTCAGCTTGCGGTGCAAGACACAACACAAGATACGATTCTAGAGAAGACACTTGTCGCACGCAGGATGCATGCAGGATAAATTTTCAAGGTGTTCCTGCATACAACTATGTAAACAGACCTTCATGACCAATCTCGGATGAGGAGCTGAGTTTACTTGACTGCATCATGCATGGATGTTCTTTTCTTGTGGGCTCGCTGTCTGAAAACACCTCTCCGGCGCAGTAACAATGAAAGTAAATGTACTCGATAATTGATCTCATGGGCATGTTCACACAGTCGGGCAATTATGCTTTCAGCCTAGCAATGGACTTTTCTTAGAAAGCAAATTTACTTTTGGGATTTCCGATGTTCATAAATTTTAAGAGCTGAGCATTTGTTAACACCAAGTGTAGCTTTGGCTCCGGCTGAATGGTAGAAGCTATGCGTGCCTTGCATAGTAGAAACTTTTTACGTAGGTTGCGAAGTGACATGGGATGAGCAGCATAGTTCGGTGCAGTGCTTGTTGCTCGCCCTTCGTCCCTTTCAAGCCTGAGTTCTTGCTATGAAGCGCACGTAAACGCCCATTTTAACGCTGTAGCGTAAAATTCCCCGTTTTCCGAAAAATCCGGCTTGGACGTTGTGAGCAAAAAAATTCGCTGTGGCTTAGCTTGGTTAAGCCCGGTAATTGCGAAACCAATATCCGTACCTACGCCATGGTACAGCTGGTAGTGTAGCTGGTGGTGGTGCTTGTGGTTAGACTTGTGGTGATGCATCGGTTATACAATCCAATCCAGTCCAAACCAATCCAATCCAATCCCATTCAATCCACTCCAATCCAATCCACTCCAATCCAATCCACTCCTATCCAATCCAATCGAATCCAATGTAATATAATCTAATCTAACGTAATCTAATCTAATCTAATCCAGTCCAGTTCAGTCCAATCCAATCGAGTCCAATCCAATCTAATCCAATCAAGGTCAAATAAAGGTCAATGGTGGTCACCGCCGCGGCACGGCAAAGGCGTGAAAGTGCAAGTAGTATTGCTTTCGCAATAAAAATCACGGACATGGTTCTGGCAGGTGTTGCCCGGAGAGCAACCCGGGAGGCAGGTGGGCCACCTAGGTCACGTGACCTTGCGGCGTCATCACAACGTGCCCACCGGATTGAGAGAAAAGTGCCCACCGGGGAAGGCGGCAGTTAAACTGGTCTCTCGCGAAGAGCAATCTGGGTCGCACAAGGCCCACCGCTAGGAACACTTGCCATCGCAGAGCAGTGGCCCACCGCTTGACCGCTGCACTCATCATATCCCTCCACTGCGCCAGGAGGGATATGAGGACTCCCAAGGATACATGCTTGCAGAGAATGGCCTTCTGCGTACATGGGAATTAAGCCATTATGCTATCGCGTCATACCCTTAAGGCGGAACTTATTTGTCCAGTTCATTTTTATTTTTTTTTTCTTTACAGCAGAGGGGGGACCATTTGAAGCAGCCAGGTCCCATTCGCAGACTCTGTGAACAGGCACTGCAGCTTGTTTGAGATTGTTGAGCTTGAATAATGAAAAAAATTGGCTGTGGACTAGCTCCGGTTAAACCTGGAGGATTGCGAAAGCAGCATCTGCGCGTAGCCATATATTGTTGCCCACAGTCTCGCCGTTTCGCGTGCTCTTGCACGACCATACTGCGCATGCGCGAGAAGCAAGTGACGCCACTACGCACAGTTGGCGCCGCTACTGCGCGAGAGCGGCGACGGCACATCTGAGTCACCCGCGCAGCGACGGCGGCGGTGCGCCAGCTATGCGCAGTTACTGCACCTCGCGCATGCGCAGCATGACTTTTCCTCGGCTCCGCGAAATGGCTCGGCGACTAGCGTAGTGTTGCTTTCGCAACAAAGAAAAAAAACAGAACAAAAGGAGACTTAGGTGGTCCTCGCTGGATTGTTTTAATGCGTTAGTAGCCAAATGTGGTTTATATGTACGCTTTATATTGTGTACTTTCCGGTGTTGACTGATTAACACCAATAAACATCCGCCGAGAAAAAAATACGTAATGAGTATAAAAAGCGGAAAGCCATGATTCCTGGGTATCCTGAAGCTAGCCGACGAGTTTTCGCCTTTCGTACTCAGTTTCTTGGAAAAGCCATGCCGAGGAGGCACTAATAGCAGCACTGCCAATATTTTATCGCCGCATTGGATTTTTTTTCTTCTTTCAAGAGCGCGGTAAGCATGGCCGATCACCTAACCTCGCAGCCGGCTTGACTGCAGCAACCGATTTTTCATTATTGCGAGTGTTAGTAATAGATGGCCGGAAAATCTTTTCTATCTCGGCCGAGCATATGGGTGAAAGGATTAGCCGTATCGGCGGGGACCCTACGAAGCGCACGTTTGCGGCCGAGCTTCTGCAGACTGCATTCTTCTCGCACTACGAGTGGGTAGGTCTGCTCTGCCCGTAGTGGGTAGGTCTGTTCTATCTGGCTACTCTGCTGCCCTGCTTTTCCTGGTTATGCTTACAGAGGCAGTATGCAATGGTCCGACACATGCCAAGAAGCAGCGGCGAATACCCCTCGGAGGGGCCCCTCCAGCCCACGCTCCCATTACGTCGCGGTTGCTATAGAGAAAAGGCTAGGCAGGAAAGGGCAGGAGACGGTCCTTTGTCCCCCTGCCGAGGAGCCGTGGGGAGTGGGTTGTTCGTTTTTCGGGCTTGGGGTGCGGAGGTGTGGAGGGGATATATCCGACATTCTTGGGCAAAAATTGCGAATATTAGAATATTGTAACGTACTGTTATGGAAATATTGAAGGTAAGGGTCCATTTTTTCGGATGCGTATAGCAAAATCTTTGTTTCAAAGCTATTCCACCGCTTGCATCACGCAGCTATGACTGCCATAAAGGCAACCAAAGGAGAATGTTTATTATGATAGCAATAACGTCATTAGCCAGAAAAGGCAAGACAACTGAGAGAACATCTGCGGGTATATTGATTGTAACAGTGAAAGCTTACAACTAATGAAAAAATAAATTGCGTTTATAAACTTTTTCCCATTGAAAAACGATTTTGTCCAGAATTGTTGGGTATGAGTTGGAGAAAGGATGCAGAATCACCAGTAGTGAAAAGCCCACCCCTTCCATTCCATGCCGTCGTCGCCGCAGCACCAGAACTGCATGCGTCGACGCCCCAGGCAGACCCACACTGCACAATGTGCTACGCATGGTGTCGCAGGAAAAAGGAATAGACTAAGGGAGGCTGCACTGCTGATCGATCTGGTTGACATGAGAAGACATGCTTAGTAAGAGGGCCACGCGCACAACAACCCACAACGGCTCGGCCGACGGTCGTTATCGTTAAGGTTCGCAGTAATGGTGGCTGCCTACTTAAAAACAAGAGAGCTACTTTGTTAAGCCCGAGCGAAAGGCACGTTAATGTATTATAAAGGCTCGTGCGCGTCATTGCATATGCTTCAGTGGTGGACGACGAAGAATGGGTGCTCACTGATAATCCATTAGTGGTATTGCTGCCCAGTTTTAAGCCTTTTTTGTTCTCCCTTGAGGACGCATTCTCGAAACGTCGAGTGTGCAACCTGCTCCCATGAATAAATTGTTTTTTGAGGAAAGCAAATGGCGCAGTATCTGTCTCACATATCTCGGCGGACACCTGAACCGAGCCGTAAGGGAAGGGAGGAAGGTGGGAGTGAAAGAAGAGAGAAAGAGGTGCCGCAGTGGAGGTCTCCGGAATAATTTCGACCACCTGGGAATCTTTAACGTGCACGGACATCGCAATGCACACGGGCGCCTCTTGCGTTTCGCCTCCATCGAAAAGGGGCCGCCGCGGTCGGGTTCGAAACCGGGTACTCCAGCTCGGTAGACGGGCGCCTTACCACTGAGCCACCGCGGTCGGTGTCTTCCTGCGCACTCTTGATCAACGTGTCCATGTTGCTTGCTGCACTGAAGCTACATACAAACAATGATCTTTTCCATAATTTCATCGTTTTCGGTAGAAAATAGCTTTCAATAACTCGTAGACGCACCTGAGAAACCACAAGTGCAGTTTTCCAAGTGCGAGTTCTGTACAAATGCGTTCCGGTCGATGCTCTTGTTATTGGCGATGAATTACAACGCATTTCTCATCTGCTGTTCTTAGCCTCCCATTTAAGACGGCGTGTCCTCTCGTAGTTATATTTTACCCCCAGCTGTCGGTGCATCCGTCGGCGTTGACGTAGCAGCCGTACCGTGATGTCTAGTCATGTGGTAAGCAGCGCCATATATCGTCACCAGAGCGAGCGCGCCATGTCAATGTGCCGCCCACGTCAGCCGTTGACTTCGCGCCATTTCTTTCGGCGCAACCACTTGTGGCAGTGGCAGTCGGAGAGGGTAAATTATCGCACCCTCGTCTCGGCCCGGGAACAACGAGACTGCAGTCATGGATGCAACCCATGAAGGAAAGTGCGATTGCCCTTGAACTAAAATGACAGCACCTAGGTAGACAAAATTCGCTCGAGACCTTTGTTCGAGGAGCATTTGCCGCTTTGCTCTTAATTTGCCCGTGACGGGCTCCCTTAGCACTTTGCACGCTCGAAAGCACGGAGCACGGGAAGAGAACGGGGCTGAAATGCTCAGTCACACGCACGACGTTTTCGCACGAGTGCGCTTTTTTTTTAACCTCCGCGATGGCGCATTGGTTATGGCGCTCGGCTGCTGCTGGCCCGAAAGACGCGGTTTCGATCCCTGCCGCGGCCGTCGCATCTCGATGGAGGCGAAATTGTAGAGGCCCGCGTACTGTCGGATGTCTGTGCACGCTAAAGGACCCCAAGCTGGAGAAATTATCCGGAGCCCTCCACTACGGTGTCCCTCGTAGCCCGAGTAGCTTTGGGACGTCGAACCCAATAAAAAAAGAAACATTTTAAACTTATTTTCCGGCATATTTGAACGCGCAGTGTTACAGGAACAGGTCGTCGTTTGCGCGGCGTCGCGTGTCGCTGACGAAGCACACCATGTGCAAAGCTCATAGGTCAGAGTGCGAATTTGATTAATCCGAACACAGTGACGTCACTCGTACCGGCACGAGCCATTAACCATAGCTAACGCTAACTCGAACGTAGATTAAACGCAGCGAACACCCTGAGCCGCTAAATACTGCCATCGCCATTTCGCGCCATTGCGTACTACGTGTGGCATATTTTTTTCCAGCGTTCAGGAGGCGCGCCACGGGGTCCCCATGCCGGTGTCAGCTTCCCGCGCTTCTCAGCGAGCCTCCTCTGGATCGTCCCCGCGATGTGGGAAACGCATCCCGACCCGCCACGCACCGAGCCGGCAACGCGCGGCCGAAAAGCGCCCCATCGGCTGGCGTGAATTATGCCGCATCATTGTTATTCCACGGACGCCGCGTGCGGCTAGCGCTCCGATAGCCCAGGCCAAATTCGCCGGGCGTCGATAAACCGCGTGCGCGCACGACAAACGAGGGTTCCCTATACGACCTACCCTCCCGGCACACAACAGAAAAAACAAACAAACATCGAAAATAATTGCTAAGATGTTAAGTGGAAGCTTACGACGCTTGCTTCTGCATGCGCGAGAGGTTGCTTCAGAAGGAAATACGTAATCCCAGGGAGCCGGAATATAAAAAGTATGTCCTCCGCGCAAAGTTGCCAGTGCTGATACAGCGTCCGGATCTCGAAGCACGGAAGGAGCAGCGCACGCAAAGGACACACATCACTACATGGCATAGGGAGTCCTTTTTCTTGTCCTTTGTGGCTTTCTAACGCTAATTACCGTAATTAAATCCTTCAGCAAGCGGCGGACAACGTCTCTTTGCTAAAAGACACAGTCCGGACGCTGGGGATTGCGTCGGAACTCGGGAGTGCCGTCGTATCAAGCACCTCTGAGACATGCAAATATGAAAAGAGTTACATTTTCCCCTTGTGGCCTAGTTTGGGCCACTTGTATTGTAACAAACTCCATTCAGCCATATTGCATTCGCATCAAGAAAGAGCTACCGCTGAAGAGCCTGGCCTGGATAACAGACTGCTATAGACCTTTCATGCCCTGCCGTTACCACAACGCTACAACTACACTATAGCTGTTCTCAGTTATGTCAAAATTAAACAGGCCTTCACTTTAATGCCTCCAAGACCCTAGTTAGAGGGTAACACATAAGGGGTGAGGCACACAGAAATGAAAAGCAGAATCAGTACGGAATAATTTTTAATAGAAAAAAAAAAGATTTTCATTATTCAAGTACACGTGTAATTTGGTCAATGAACATAGATAGGGAACGTTGGCTTGCCCACTAACTCATATCTCAATAGAAATCTTACACACTTTGCATGTGATCTCTCTCGTTTCCACTGGCGCCTAGACGAAGTATGGAACCCAGCACACATCAATCAGCGTCAGCGTTAATCCCCGCCGCGGTGGCTCAGTGGTTAAGGGGCTCGGCTGCTGACCCGAAAGGCGCGTGTTCGATCCCGGCCGCGGCGGCCGAACTTCGATGGAGGCGAAATTCTAGAGGCCTGTGTACTGTGCGATGTCAGTGCACGTTAAAGAAACTCCAGGTGGTCGAAATTTCCGGAGCCCTTCACTACGGCGTCCCTCATAGCCTTAGTTACTTGGGGACGTTAAACCCCAATAAACCAAACCAAACCACACATTTAATCAGACCGATTCAATGCATAAAGCGCATACATCGATAATTGGAAGACTGTTAAGCAATACAAAAAGAAAATGAAAATGCTTTTATTACTTCGCCGTTGTTTTGCGATCTCTGAGTGGTTTTATTGTTTTGAAAACGCAGCGGTAACCTTACAGTATGCCTTTGTTGGTATCGCGGAGAGCAGTGCGACTGCTCTTACTGGTGCGTTTTCAGGCACACTGACGTGATGTGCTTTCCATTCTATTGTTTCCCCTTCACAGGGAGAGCGCTGTTTTAGAAGCGCACTAGTTTCCCGTTGCGCTGAATAATGACGCCTCTTGCTGCTCTGCACCGTACTGCTGCCAGTACGGTAAGTCCGCACTGCTTACTGCCAGTGGTGTGTGATCCGGGGCGAAGGGAGTGTGCTCTTCTTACTTCCTTCTGCCCCCTCTCCGGGGCCATGTTGTGCGCATATGTGCAGGCTTGCGGAAAAAAGGTTCGATTTGATTTACTATTCATTTACTGCCCTCATTTGCGCCATCTTTTTTGTGTGAGCCTGTACAAACCACACGAGTGTTCCTTAAGTCTTGCTACCCGTGTTTATTTTGCTGGCCTGTGACCCAGCAGTCAGTATTTCACTCAGCTATACTGATCTTCCTCTGCGCTGGGCGGTCTGCGGTGCACGTGGTCTTCCAAGGATGCACAGCCTTTCTCTGCGAGAATGCCACAACGTGTGGGCCACGGCTTTTGTCACTCCAGAACGGGTGCTCAACCGCTGTGTGGGCTTAGTATTAGCCCACAATACCGACTCAGGAGCGAAGCGGTAAATGCTCCTCAAAGAGCTTCTCTAGCCAATGGCGTCGACCGATTCCCACCTTTCACTGATTTCCTCCTCTCCCACTGGACCGATCCCCTTTGACCCGGTAGCGTGAAATCGCAGTGGATGCCAGAAAAATGGGCAATAACCACGGCTCAATCGCATTAAACCCAACGTCCTGACAATCGGTCGACGCCGTTGGCTAGTGGGCCTCCTTTGAGGGACACCTCCAGCTTCGTTCTTGAGTTTTTTTCCGGCTACAGAACCTGTGCTGTCGCTGTTCTCATTCAACAACACTGCAAGGCAAACCGCAAAGTCTGCATTTTCATTTCCTTTGTGTTTTCGGCGTGCATGTCTTGTGCTCCTGAATGGGAGCAAGAGGGCGGACTCCTGGTCATGCATTTATCTGCCTATCGGTCTGGCCCTGGGGAAATATAACTGCGTTCTCTGGATTGGGCTCAATATTTAAGCGCCAGTTACGCCAAGGACTTCTGAGCTTTTCGGGAGCTCTTTTGAATGACACAAGAATAAAGTGGTGCTTCTGCTGTGGGTGTGGTTTTGTCACCCTTAGGCGCTGGGATCTTAGGGATTTCACCGATTTTGGTGAGGGCTCCGAGCCACAGGAGGCGTATCTGTTGCAAAAGCCGGCGTCGTCGCTTCGGCCGAAGCTCTGACATCTCTTACAACACTCTCTTGTCTGCAGGTCTCAATGTCTTGTAGCTCAACTCGAGTCAGTGAACTAGCCTGTGCACTTTCCTTACCGTCCTTCCTTCATGCCCTGCACATCGCCGGTCGGGTGAGCTGTGCCGAATCACAGGCTCGCTTGGGCGCCTCAAAGGCAACTGCCCGGTACGACAAACTTTTACATCAGTATGCAGAAACAGGTCGCAGAGTTGAGCACTCTTGTTGGGGCCCCACTTAGAATTAAGAGTGAAAAACAAAACAGAAAAGTAAAGCCGGTACACATGTCAAATCAAAAACTTCTAAACCACAAAATGTCAGTGCAAAAAAAAAAAGGATAAATACAACCCCAAGTTGCAAGTTGGGTGCAATGTTTGTGCTTGGATGAGACCGAAAGAGGGCAGAGGGACGATTTGATTAGAAGATTTGCTGGGGCAGGATGGTCGCCTCAGCCTCAAGACAATCATAGTCGGAGGTGCGTCACCTGGCTAATGACGATGGCGATCGTGGAATTAAGAGGGGAAAAGAGAGGACGCCCTATACGTCAGTATAGGGTAGAGAGGACGCCCTATACGTAGAGAGGACGTATAGGGCGTAGAGAGGAAGCCCTATACGTCAGACCGACTTACGGGGTAAAAAAAAAAAGAAGTGTTAAGGGCTCACAGCTCCAGCTTCATAATCATCATCCATCATCCCGGCTGCGCCCACTGCAGGGCAAAGGCCTCTGCCATATCTCTCCAATTAACGCCGTCTTGTGTTCGCTGCGGCAACCTTTTCCCAGCAAACTTCTTAACTCATTCGCCCTCGTAACTATCTGCCGCTCTGTGCTTACGCTTGCCTTCTATTGGTGTGTCCGCTACTCTTAATGGCCATCCGTTATCTTGCCCTGCCCAAGCCAATTTCTTCTTGATTTCCGCTAGGATGTCATTAACCCGCGCGTGTTCCGTCAACCACTCTGCCCGCTTCCGGTACTATCCACGCATAAACAACGCACCCAAAAGTGCGACTTGGTGTTTATAGATCCGGCAGCATTTATATTTAATATTCATGTTTTTGCACCGAAATTTCGTGATTTTATTTTTTGCTTCTGACATGTGTACCCACTTGACCTATATTTTTTTCTAATTTCATTGTAAGTGATTCTCCAAAGATTGCTCAACTTTGCGGCCTGTTCCTCCATCCTGGTGTTGTCCGACTGAGCTTCCAACGTCCCGTCCCATTGCAGCCCCATAACAGACTCACTGGTTCCGTTGGCGTTCCTGGACAGGATGCGTCCGGGGCAGCCCGGCGGCACAGTGGCCGACGGTCCCTGCGACGGCGGCGGCGGCGGCGGCGCGGGTCCCAGCGGCCCCTGCTGGCTGGCCTCGGCGGCGGCGGCGCCCGTCGACGGCGGTGGCGGGCAGTGGTTCAGGTACTCGCGCACCTGCTGCTCGGCCATCGACATGTCGCACAGGGCGCGCACCTGCGAACACAGGGGCTCTTTTATTGCGAAACCAATACCACGCTCATGAACGGCCTTTCACGTAGCGGCGGCCGGTAGCCATGTTTGACCTTTAGAATGACCTCTGACGTCATACCAGGGTGAGAGATGGGCTACCAAGTCGAGTCGTCGCCGGCGGCCGATAGCCACGCGTGACATTTAGAATGACCTATGACATCATGCCATGCCCTGTGACGTCATAGCCTGACGTCATACAAGGGTGAGAGATGGGCTACCAAGTCGAGTCGTCGCGCAGCTGCGGTCCGTAGCCACGCGTGACCTTTAGACGCGGAGCGCTGCGTTCCTTCCGTTAAGAGGCGCTGCACTCACTTTCGTAACCTACCAGGCTTAACCAAAGCTAAGCGCCCGCCAATTTTTTTTTGGAAGGGAACCTCGCCGTTTTCTTCAACACAAGCAGTTCAGCATGAGGTACTGAGTAAAAGAGACCCTGGACATCGACAGAAAACATAAACAAACCAAATCCAAAATGTTGGGCTTATGTTTCGAGGCGAGGTTTGACGACGGTGCGTCCCACCCGGAACAACGAAGGTTGTACGAGGCACTGCACGCAGGCTGCGTGCGGTGCCTCACGCGCTCCAAGACTTACCAGACGCTTCGGCACATGATGCGTCCTAGGGGTACGAGAGAGTAGTGGTCATTCATCACCATCCTTATACTAACTCACAAGTATCTTGAATAAGAAAACATCTCTTTCATCGGCCATCGACACCTGTTCTGCGCATATCGTCGCACTTACTGAAACATGGCTATCATCTAATCAGCTGAGATCTTTCACAACGCACACCGCTTCGCAGTATATCGCAATGACAGAACTGATCAGCGGGGAGGCGGCTTTCTTCTTGCTGTTTCGAAAGACATCGCGTCATCATGCGTCTACACTAATAGCGTCTTGAAAACTCTCTGGGCATCAGCTACTCTGGACCACAAGAAAATAAAGAGGGATACAGAGAGGATGAAAGGCAGGGATGTTAACTAGAAAGGTGTCCGGTTGGCTACCCTGCACTGGGGAAGGGAATGAGGGAATTAAAGAGGGAAAACAGAAGGAACGGGAAACACAGCCACAATCTGTCAGTCAAGGCAGCCTCTCTCAAAAAACAAAACAACCGGAAAATAATATTCGGCGTATGCTGTCGCCCTCTTTCTTCTCCACGCTCGTTTACTAACGACCTGGACGACGAAGTTGACAAACACTAAATTTTTATCGGCTTCCTTGTTTTACTGGGTGATTTCAAATTTTCCAATATTTTCTTGGGTACCCTGCCTCCCAGCCTGTCTCCATTTTAATTTGATACCAGTGATTTCCCTGATTTAGGCTTCGTTTTTTCACTTACCCAATCAGCCACTAATGCCACCTAAAGAAGTTTGAGGGGCATTAATGCTACCGGAATCTCTGTCAACACAACCAACACTTTAAATTTGATCCTGATCAATCGAGCCGACTTTGCTTCCGCTATCATGTATTTAACTAACATATCTGGTCACTCTTTGCTCATTTTCAACACCAGCACTGCCTGTCCTCAACCTTCATAAAAGAAAAAGACCATGGTTGATCAAATTAGAGCAGATTTCGATGCAATTAATACCGCATTATCACTGTTCACTGAAAACTTCTTTACAAACTTTGACGGTCGCTCTGTGAAAACTAAGTGGGAAGTGTTCACGGCCAAAGTTCCCGTATTAACAAGCCCCGTGGTTCACAGCTTACGATTGGGAACACCATGCACGAATCACTTTCTGCACAGAACTGGGCGTACAGACAACCCACGATGTGCTTGCGGTCACGAGGATGAGGATGTCATCATCATCATCATCATCAGCGTGACTACGCCCACTTCAGGGCAAATGCCCCTCCCATGTCTATCCAATTAACCCTGTCCTTCGCCAGTTGCGGCCATCGTATTCCCGCAAATTTCTTAATCACATCCGCCCACCTAACTTTCTACCGCCTCCTGCTACGCTTGCCTTCTCTTGGAATCCACTCCGTTACCCTTAAGGACCAGCGGTTATCTTGACTTCGCATTACATGCCCTGCCCAAGCCCACTTCTTGATTTCAACTAGGATATCATTAACGCGCGTTTGTTCTCTCACCCACTCCGCCCGCTTCCGATCACTTAAAGTTAACCCTATCATTTTTCTTTCCATACCTCGCTGCGTTGTGCTTAACTTAAAGGGTCAGTCTACTCACCGAGATGAGTGTATAAATAATGGCATATTCTGGTAGTTGGCACCCTATAACATCAATAACGAGGGAACTGCTCCCGGTTTAGGCAGGAATTTATATTTTATTTCGGCGTTAAAAGTCGCGTAAAAATGCATGGTGGCGACCCCAAACGTTCATTTTGTTCAAGAAGGTGGTAGTCTTTTTTTGTAGAAGCATAAGTGAATATACTACGTGCCATTTGTATGCCCCAATGTCAGAGAAACGCACGTTTTGTTCTAGTAAACTGTAGAAGGCGTACCGCTTACTTTTTCTGTAAATCACATGAATATTTATAGTTACACGTACGCAAAACACAGGCACATTCCCACTTTTAGTTCAGCGTATGCTAGCAGAGACGCAAAAATAAACTCAGCCTATAGTGGCGCCATCTGATTGTCAGGACGGGAACCATTGCTGTAAACAAACCGACTCTCCACTTAAGCCTAGGAGCGGCAGAATCGTCACTCTAATTATTAAAATTAAGCGAATTTATCTCTTATATGTTTTCTTATAGGCGAGATGACACGAAGCGAAAGACCGGCGCCCCATTTATGTTCAGTGAACGCACTGAAAAAGGCAGCAACAACAAGAATTCAGTCCGAAGCGAGAGGTCCGGCTTCGACGGGTGCCGCCATGTTTGTCACCGCGCGGCGGAAATCCAGATGGTTGCCAGATGAGACTACCATCTCATACAGATGTGTTCCCACATCAATAAATTCTATTTTAAAATGTTCTACCGCACTTCTTGGCACCACAGCTGGCTAAACGGTAATTTGAGTAAAGAGCTATCGGTTGCCGCAAAGAAAATATGGTCGATAAAATTCAGTAGACTGACTCTTTAAGCTGAACCCTCTTTGTTAGCCTCCACGTTTCTGCCCCATAGGTGAGTACCGGTAGGGTACAGCTGTTGTATACTTTTCTCTTGAGTGATATTGGTAAATTGCCATTCATGATCTGAGAGAACCTGCCATATGCGCTCCACCTCATTCTTATTCTTCTAGTTATTTCCCTCTCATGATCCGGATCAGCTGTCACTACCTGCCCTAAATAGACATATTCTCTTACTACTTATATAGGGGCTGGTTATATTCCGCGCATTTCTCGATCACCTGATTGACTGATAATGCTAAAATTAAAAAAAAAGACAATTGCCGCCGGCTTTTTAATAGTCACGAAGATTTTTCAGACTCTCGATAGTTACATTCTGCCAACACATTAGAAAGTCGGGAAGGTAGTTCCACTATTCAAATCAGAAAACAGAACGACCCCTACAAATTATCGCCCTATTTCGCTCTTTAGTACTTGCTGTAAACTATTAGACCATATGTTCACTAGCCTTGTGAACTTTCTCGAGTGTAATTCGTTTTTTACACCGGCACAGCATGGCTTTCGGAGGTCATTTTCTTGCGAAACCCAACTTGCCAAATTCACTATCACGCTTTATCATATTTTAGATGACGCATCACAAGCTCACTGCATTTTCCTTTATTACTCCAAAGCATTCGACAAGGTATGTCACCGCTCATTATTTTTAAAGCTAACGCAACTGAATACCGACTACAACGTTCTGAGATGGATTGAATGCTTTCTCCTCAACCTATCGCAGCTCGTATCCGCGAAAAATTTCCACTCCCCTTGCAGCGAAGTTTACTCGGGCGCACCACAAGAGTCACTGCTTCGAGCTCGTTTATTTTTTTAGACCAATGATCTCCCTTCCATTGTAATATTTAACATTCTTTTGTTTGCTGAAGATTGCGTTGTTTTCCGCGAAATGAAATCCCCCGACGATGCTAACCTTGTCGGCGTGGTCTAACATTTATCTTTGGTGTAACTAATGGCTTATGGAGCTTGATGGTAATAAGTGTAAAATTATACGAATATCAAGACGTGCCAACACCCGGTCTGCGTACTATCTAAATAATGTTCGCTTAGAAGCGGTCGCTTCATACTTATGCTGACCTTAACTGGGCGCGCCATATTGAGTACCTTACTAACAAAGCTAACCGCATGTTGGGCTAGTACGTGCGCCGTAACTCTCCCAAAGTCCCATTTTCCTTGAAATTATTACTTTACAAGACACTGATACGTACTAAACTTGAATACGCCGCCATGTGGCACGCAAACCATGAGAAACTCAGGGGCACTTGTGAAGTGCGCGAGGAAAGCCTTGCCACCAACGAGACGACGGCCGTAGGCACACGCGAGGCGGCTATGGGGCGACTTGGATTGGTTAGTCATGACTAATCAGTCATGACACATGACTAACTAGTCATGATTTGTTAATGACTAACTAGTCATGATTGTTTAATGACTAGCTAGTCATTACTAATTAGTCACGACTGGTTAATGACTAGTTAGTCATGACTAATTAGATAATGACAAACTAGCCATGACTGATAATTACTAACTTGTCATGACTGGTTCATCACTAAGTGGTCATGACTAACCAGTAATGACTAACTACTCATGACTGGTTAATGACTTGTTAGTCATCACTATTTAGTTGACTGCTTAGTCATTATGGTTAATGATTAAGCAGTCATGACTAACATTCTTGACTAGTCATGACTGGTAAGTCATGACTAATTAGTCATCTAGTCATGAATGTTAGTCATGACTGATTAATGACTGACTAGACATGACTCACCATTCATGACTAGTCATGACTAACCCTTGATGACTACTCATGACTTACCAGTCATGAGTAACTAGTCATGACTGGCTAATGAATAGTTAGTCATGACTTGTGACTAGTAAGACTAGTAACTTTTACTTCAGATGTAACGGACGGAGGGACGGAGAGTCATGGCTTCGAGTATGAGCGCTTAAAGGCTATTGCCTTAAAAAGTAATTACTTTGCTTTAACTTTAGCTGGTTCAAAATAACACTGCTCTTGTTATCTTGTCCAACTTTAACCGTACCGAGAGTCTAACGTGAATGAAAGCTGATTTTTTTTCCCGCTTTTCGCATCCCGCCGGCAGATCATTCGTCTGAGCTTTTTTCATAAACTGTATCGTCGTCCCATGCTATCAGCGAAGCCTTCATTTCGTCCCGCAGATACCAACCAAATCGCATTGATCATCGTCACAAAATTTGTATTGAAACATGTGACGCTATCACGGCATCTAAGTCTTCCTTGCCTCGTACACCACGTGAATGGAACCCGCAGATATCGTCGACATTAGTGGTGGCCACCATTTTCCTACTGCACTATAGCTAACCCTGTATAACAGGAGGATGATAATACTGTGTTCTGTAATATGCGTTACATATGTTTATGTATTTTTATCTTGTAACCCCTCCCCTTTTTAATGCCTTTGGCCCTAAGGGTTGAATAAATGGAGTGAAATGAAATGAAGCTGCAACAAACAGGAATTGTCAGCTGTGGGGTTCAACATCCCGAAGCGAAACATGGGCGGCTATGATGGTCGCCATGGTGGAGGTGTGCGCGGGCTTCCTTAAAACGTGCGCAGACATCGCACAGCACGGGAGCGGCCGTCGCACGCTGGATCGTACACTCTAAGAAAAAAGGGTGTAAGAAGGGTGCATCTTCACGACTTATGCTATCTGAAGGCGCATGGACTAACGATGCACTTTGCGGAGTGCATCGTTACACCCCTGTGGAGGTGGTGGAGGCCGTTAGTCTCTTTCAGAAAACTTACCCCCTTTTTTACTCTTCAAACCAGCTGTGTTCCCTCTGCGCGAAGACGCTGTACAGCAAAGTATGCAGCCCTCACCGCCTCCCTTCCCTCTCGAAGATGGCCCTCTCCCGAAAGCGGGGTGGCGGGGTTATTTTGAGGACAATAGTTAAAAGCTATGCTGGCTCACGCTCCCCCACTGCATTGATCCTTTCACCCGCGCTGGCGACACTGACCGCGCCTCCTCGCTTCTTCAAGGGACCAGAAGCTATTTCTTCGAAGAACACGTACAGCGATCTTCTGCCCATCTCCGCCTGACATGGTCGGCAATAATGGCGGACGAAGCGGCTTGGCGGATGCACAGAACGTTACTGAAAAAGGGTGCATTGGCCGCGATCGGCCACGACAACCATCACGCATGCAAACATGCTCTTGGTTGCTAACGACCAAAATAATCACTAATATTCGGTGCATGTGCTTTCATACTCATGATTGGATATCATTTTATAAAAGAAGTAAGTCAGGAAAGACAGACGGCATGATCGGTGCTGTGTTACTCCTCTGACCAATCGCAGCTCTGAACGAAATCAACAGTTTAGCGCTTCAACACACCAGAGGCATGAAAATTATTGCGCTTATAATTTCGGCTTGTGGTTAAGCTTTTATTAAAGAGGTAATAAAAGCTTTAAAAGGAACAGTTTTGCTTCACAGCCAGCGTAAGCTCTATTAGTCCGCGCTGTTCTTCATTTTCTAATAGCGTACGATAAGTACCAGGGCAGTCAATTCCCTCCGTACAATTTCGAATAACGTGCACTGCTTTTCGAATAACCCGTCGTTGTGGCACATGTTCCTGAGCAAACAACAGACGAAAACAGAAAGGGTTCAGGTTAACATGCATACAAGTTAATAAATCAAAATCAGACGAACGAGCGAGATTGTTGACGCTGTAATTTTATGTTAGCTGAAGATGCAATGTAACGCAAATCCCGAATAAATTGCACTCTCATATTTCTGCTCCATTTCAACAACAAAAAAGAGCCCTACTCGCTGATAAACGCGTGATCTTCACCACTAATACTGACAACGCTGAAAAACAAAAATGCAAGAAACTAGGGAAGGAATAATTCTCCATCTGAACTGAGTTGTGAACGTGGCCTGACCATTCCATATATATAGGTACATTTTGTTTAGAGCACTTTTACCAAGACACGAGCCAGGCCTCAGAGTCGCACTTTTGCTGGTCTACTA
This sequence comes from Amblyomma mixtum, assembly GCF_055824585.1. NCBI lineage: Eukaryota > Metazoa > Arthropoda > Arachnida > Ixodida > Ixodidae > Amblyomma > Amblyomma mixtum. The sequence continues at coordinate 16,332,690 of NC_143017.1, forward strand.
TGAGATCACCAGCATTTGTACACCTGCTCGGAAACTCCTCAACGCAGCGTAAAAGACACTTCTACGTTTCCTTTCCAACAAGTGTACAGATCCTTTCTCTCGGCACAAGATAGCGAAGCCCATAGTAATCAGTTTTCGAGATAGCTGCATTTCCCGATCATGTTTTGGCGCGTACAAGTGTTTCACATAGAAGCAATTCAATTTCAGCTCATTTTAAATTGATAAACAGGGAGCGAGGTGACCAACGCGATTTAAGTCTATTCGAACTTCTCTTGCGTATGAAATTGTGCTGCACGCCTACAAGAGCAGCAATTAGCATAAACTCAGTGTACGTGTACGTAACTTTTAGCTTTTAGGTTGTTCCGCGCAGCTTTAATGCAGTCAAGTATAGTACTGATATTCAGAAATGAAGTTGACTGCCTCCAATTTTTTTTTTTCGAACTGTAGCGCTATGGAAGCATCGAATTCCGCAACAAACCGGGTGCCAGAGGAAACAGTAATCAAGGCGCTTATATTGCGGCAGTGCATTGTGAATTCTTATGGAATGGTTCATGCGTCAGGAAATAACTCTTTCTTTTAGAGGCTAATGATAAGCACTAAACAGTACATTGCACTAGACAGACGCAGCCCGAAGACCCAAGCTCGAAAATAAATGAAACTACGGCGTATAAACCGGCAGGTTTTCCTTCATCATCGTAAGTTGCTTCGGATGACTGAGACTTTTGTCTTGTATGCACAAATAAAACTGAGCTAAAGGACACATTGTATCGCACTGACGAACCAATCTTTAACAAAAGCATAAATTCAGCGGTGGCAACTGCCTATATTGAATAAAATGACAGCGCGTATAATAGACGGAATCGCCCGAATAACCAGTCGGTTGAAGCGTCTTAACGGATGCTTGCTGGCATAGCGCTGGCAGTGCTCCATTTCTGCTCTGTTGACCCATTTTGAAAATATTTTGAGAACTTCGCGAACACTGGAACGATGAGAGGTGAGAACTGCTGCATCAGCAGTTGTCGACTGTCGTTTGAAGCCCTCTTCTGCGCCATCTTCCTCTAATGTTCAAATGTTGTGAATCCCCTTTGCTTGCCTGACGCTTCTGATCACTCGATGCGGCTTTATTAAATCAATATTTCTACAGCTGTATCTATTTCGATTGAGTTAAACTATTTTTGAACAGAGCGGTTTTTCTTTCTCCGGATTCTCCTCACACGTGCGGCCCCATAAGCACAAAAGAAAGTTGAAATTTCTCGCAGCAATATCATGCAGCAATATCAGTATTTAAAACTGTTACTGTGCCTGATATTGAATCAATAATGCTGCAGCATTTACACCGCTTTTTTAGCCGGTTCTATTACTTATTTAGAAGTACAGGAAGGGCAGTTTATTGATATATATTTCGCAGTGCCTTCTGTACGCGGTAGTAAATGAGAGCTGACGAGAACTTCCGAATGATGCTCGTAACTTTAAGCTGCAGCTGCTCTGAAAACTATTCTGTTGCATACGCCACACATTTACGGCAGCATCTGCGTAATTCATACTGCGTAATAGCTGGCTGCATTAAAAGCTTCAAAGGGATACTGCAAGGACTGACAAGACGAGTCTCGCCGCGCTCGTTGTCTCCGATAACGGAAGAGTTGTGCGCACGCCGAAAGCGCGGAAAAATACGTGCCACAAGGGCAGAGAGGCGCATGCAAAAATAATAAGCTACCAGCACATTGCAAGGACCAAAGGTTGTTGCCCCGCACGCGGGCGGCTTGACCTTGGGACACTACTGGGAACGCAGACGTTCTTTCAGTCAGCGGAGAAAAGGAAAAGAGGGGACGCGCGGGGTCAGGCCACTCCGTGGGTCCGGCGGAACGAAAGAAAGGCACGAAGCATGGAGGAAGGAAAACCTCCTCTGTAATTCCCCTATGGCGCGAAGCAAGCTTTGGAAGCGATGGCTGGCGATGGTTGTAGTTGCTCCTGGTTTCTCCCTTCTCTCTCTTCAGGTCACGTGCCTGTCTATTTGGATTGGCCGCTCGCGTAGAGTCGAAGACGAAGCCGCTGTTTACCGCGCCTGGGTGCCGTCGTGCAAGTCGCGACGCGCATTCCTCTTTTCATCTTGTAGTACGGGCCTGTGTGCGTTTAGGTTCTGTTCAGCGATTACTTCATCGTGCAAGTTTCATCGATGTGTGACGCTGCAGTGGGCGACATCTTCGCGAAAGAGTCAACGTCTGAAAGAAACAGCGCTCGCCAGATCGTCGCGGCGCCCTCATCGTACGGATTCTTTGCGCCCAATTTCAACCGTACAAGTAAGTGACATTTTCGTTTGGTCATACGGGTTGTTTCCTGCCATCAAGTTATGGTGTGTTCAGTACAGATTTTTTATCATGGATTGTGTGCGCGAGCCGCTGCTTGTTGCTATTTCTTGTTTTGAGCCGGTCGTGTGCGGCCGGAGGGAGCCTATCGTGAACAACACACGATCGCAGCGGCGCAATCTGCCGGCGTCTTTCTCATACTTTCTTTCACTGCAGGCTCTGATCCTTCGTCTGCCGTGCGAAAGAACTTTGCCGGTCGTCTCTTCAACGCCAAGTATTTGTCCCTGCTCACGACCATTCAGTAAGGTAAGTCCAAACCGCAGTCTCCGTTCAGAAAGGGGCGAGTAAATTAGTGTGCGCGCTTCTGTGGCACGTACTGCGCGCAGTGCTCACATCTACTGCAGCACTGTATGTGATTCTTATTGGACCATAATCCCTTTATAATTTTAGCGCTGCAAGGCAACTCCTTCTGCCAGGCCGCTTTTTTTTTTTTTTTTTTTTTGCGAATGGACGGCGTCAATTTTTTTCTTTACCACGGAGTAGCAAGCAAACGATAAAACAGTAAACGTGAAATTTATTTATTCATAGGCACGAAATTAGCAGCTCATTTGTGCTCTGCGCTTCCTGGCATGCGGCCGTTTTCGCTTACACCTTGCAATATTTTTGCTAACCCAGAATGTGACTTATCATGCCAGCAGTTTTACTGCATTCGAATGGCAAGATGCGCTTGCTAATGGTGTTAAGTTGATATGTAACTGGCTCTTCACTCAGGCTGAGAACTAATAGAGAAAAGTGAACTTGTTTAGTTCTTTTTACTAGTGAAAAGGTCGGGGCTAGTTGGTGGCCAAACATTAGCTCACAAAAGCGTACAGTCTATGTCACCTCTTTTTGTGCTCTTGTATTCTCGTGAAAGAGCGAGACTTTAGGTTTGATGTCGCTCTAAGAGGTTGAATAGAAGAATACGCTAGTATCTAAGCTTTTCTGTTTAGAACAATAAGGATTTTGGTTGCACTGCGGTAATCTGTCAACGAAAAAAAAATTCTGTAATGAATACTGTCAATCTCGTAAGCAGTAACAGTATAGTTCTTTCTTTTTTCTGCAGTGGCTGTTAGAAAATATGTTAATTATGTTAGGCACTTAGTGGCAATTCACTGGTAATAGGCCATTGTGCTGTGGAAGTTTGTGTAGGCTTACTGTGCCAGTGCATTGCGTCAATTACGCCTCTTATAAATATGTGGCAAGTGCTGTAATGGATAAAATTTGGAATAAAAAGTTGTTTCTTATTTTCAAAATATTCCTGTAGTTTTTTGAGCATGTGTGCTGCCATTACGTGGTTTAATGAACATATAAGTTATCACTAACCATTACACTAATGCTATAAATGACGCCTCTGTTGCAGTGCACCTGGGAGAAGGAGGGATGCAAAGGTGCACAACCATTGTCACTCCTAGCACCGAAGTTCAGCCTGGATTCTTCAAAACCGTACAAGTGGCCGGGACTAGATGTGTGTGGTATGTATGTTTTTATGTAATTGGGATATTTTTGCAAGTTCATCATCACTTGATGTCCATCCGTGAACATAGTGTTCTATGTTGCACAGCTACAGCCATTCTATTACAGAGATTTTAGAGCTTTTCAGTGTTTTCAAGAACTTAGTTCTGAAAGAATTTCTGAATAATGGTTTGTGACCACTTTTTATGGCATGAAGTATAAGTGCAGTTTTTTTTCTGCAAAAGTAGGCTGGACTTCAGCAAAGATTTCATATTGAATTAGTTTGAGAGGCGCTGCCTACAATCCATGTTGCTGACATCAGAAAAAAATGACACAGTTATGGTAATGCTTGGCAGGGTGGCATGCTACCAAGCTAATATGACTAGCACCGTTTATGCATGTGAAGCTTAATGTGATATGCAGCTACATGAGGCTGTTAATCTTCTTTGCACTGTTCACACTTTCTTTTTGAGTAGGAAGGTGCTGTTCACTGATGTGAATAATTTCCAACAACTCACATGAATCCATATTAGTTTTATTTCACATCGGAGTGAACTTAAAATTTAATTAAGCTCACGTGCCCTGCATGTGACAGCAGATATGGAAGGCAACTGTTTTAATAGCCATTCTTGAATGCTGTCAGTCAGTGTTTACAATTTAATTATGCTAAGCATCTGAAAAGATGTGTAAAGGTAACATTCTATTGTGCCAGCAAAATGTAATTCATGAGAATTACTGCTGCTGCATATGCTGCAAGCATTGGATGAAGCAGCACTGTCTAAATAAAAAGACGAGATTTGTAATTTCCTCAAGCAAAACTAGTGCTTTAGAAGGAGACTGTTCTATGCTGCTTGTGTAGTTAATGTAGTCTGTCAGTGAAGGCCAGTCTATAACCAAAGCTTTTTGCACAGGCATAATGTAGAGGTGTAGTATGAAACAGGTTATGAACGTGAATAATAAGTATCTGCATATTATAATGTGTTCCAAATAATTTTTTGGGTATGACGTTACCTCATGCATGGAGACAATTCTTTAGATGTGTAAGTTACCCTTGCTATTATTTCACATTTAGCCGAAAGCTTTTCTTTGTTTTCCAGGAGTGGTACACTAAGATTTATAGTGCATAGCCTTTGTGCATAGGCCTTTCACCAGGTATTTAAACTGTATCAAAAGGCTGTGACAATGGAATGCACCCAGAAATGCCATCACAGGGACAAGCTTCCTGCTGTTTGCTAATTGGAAATGAATTCACAGGTAATATATGCAGGGAAAATTACAGCTGGAAGTATCACTCATTGATGCTCAGATAATCACCTACACTTCCCTTTTAGGAAGAAAATTCACTGTAGGGGCAACAAAACATATAATGGCATCAGAGACCAGAGACATATTGTTAGCAAGGGCTGCATGAAACCTTAACCACTCTAGATACGGAGAAATAAAAACACGAGAATGGAGGGAAGGGTTTGTTAAATGGCATTTCATTTTATCACCTTTTAGTAGCTTCCATTTCATGCACATGTTTTTCTGTTTCTTGATATGACCCTCTTCTTAGTCTGGCATCTGGGATGCCTACAGCCTGACCGTGCAGCTGGGCACAATATTCTGAATTTTTCCTGAGAAGCCAGTGTGCTTGTGATAATGTAAGCATATGTGAGTGATTAAGTAGCTGCCATTTAGGACATGTTTTGTTTTTCCTGCATATCTTTTCTGATTTTGGTTCTCAATAATAAACAGAAGCCTGCACTTGTGGCATTGTTTTCATGCATTTCCATTTATCCCTGCCTTTTGTGTGGTTTACACTTTTAGACCTGAATTAACTAAGCCCATGGTCACGTCGTCTGAGCTTTGTGGTTGCAAAATTCATTATATGTTTTCTTCTCTGTGCAGGTCAAATACATGGTACATACTGCCTCCACCTGTATGAAGAAGATTGCCAGGGTCATTGCTGTAATATGGTGTAGCATGTGACAAAATAAATATGACGGTATGTTTCTTTCTCCGATTCGTTTATGAATTCTTTGTGTACATTCTGCAGTAGTACCTGCACCTGAACACACAATGACACAGACCATCTCACATGAAAGATTCGTCGCAACATTTTGACACTGCCTGCACTTCCAGAAAGACTCGGGCTTCTACCATATGGGTCAACTTTAGTTCTGCATTCAGTGGGCAGGTGTACGCTACAGAAGGGTAATAATGCTCTCGTGTGGACAGTATAAATACACCACCGAGTAGTGCATAGATACCCCTTGCAGTAGGGCATTACTTTGTACCACTAGAAGGGTAACTTTATCCATCATGTAAGGGTATAAGCTTGCACCACAGGGGTGCAAACTTTGCTCTGTTTATGACGGTATAAGTTTAGTCTTTGACAAAGTAACTTTGCACTTCTATACATAGCATAAATTTACCTGCTAAAGGTGCAAACTTGCACCTTGCATGCTAGGATATGTTTATGCTTTCCTCAGGCTAACATTTACCCCTTTTAGAAAGGCGTAATGTTATACCTAACTGGTTTAAAGTTACTCTTCTTATGTCAGTGCAAGTTTAGGCTATTAGAGCGTAACATTACTCTATGTGCGAGAGCATAAATACTTAGTCTCCAAGAAACAGCGTAACCTTACCCCCAAAAAGGTGTCAGCTCAGCGACAAGTGTTTTACCCCCCAAAAAGACTAAGATCACACCTTTTTTTCTTAGAGTGTACGCGCGACCTAGGGATCAGCAGCCGAACACCAAAGCTACCGAGCCAGGCAAAGACGCAAGCGACCTCAAATAGAGAGCGCGATAAAAGGGTCCAGTTGAGAAAGAGCAAGAAAGGCTCCCAGAAGAGACGTGGGTATCTGTTACTGAGGTAGCCGTCGTCGTCGCTTCGGCGGCAGTGGTTGCTGCGAGACGTAGAAGAATTCCTTACACCCTTCCACGCATCCAGATCAATCAATGGGAAAAATAAAGCCGCCTTCCACCTGCCGTCAGAGGCCTTCCGACACTCACGTAACTCCCTCAACCACACAGAGATCGGCACAAATAGTGCGACTGTCCAGCTGAAAACAGACAAGGGCACCACACATACCAAGGAAGCCAACAGTCGCCCAAACCATGGAGCACAGAGCATCTCTTCCGTTTTGTTTAATTTGTGGTGTTGGCCAAGGGGAAGTAAACAAAATAATTATTTAATCGCTGAAATATAACTGACTGGAAACAAGAAGAAAAACAACTCCATGGCGCTCTCTCCCAACTGAGTTACGGTTCAGTCTTCTGCTTTCGCGGGTATTGTATGCAACCACGCTGTTAGAGCGTCAACCGGCGCCACCCTCCTGCATTACCGGACGGTGAGGGCGGCGAAAGCGGAGCGGGAAGGCTCCAGACAAGGGAGAGGAAATGACGGAAGGGACGAGGCGTAAGGAGGAAGAGAGGTGGCTGCGGACGTGCACTGACACAGCTGCGCAGCATGCGGGCACAGTGGTGACTCTGCGAAGGAGGAGCCCGTCGTCCGGCTCTCGCTGGCTGTGTATTTCCAGCAGAAAACAATGAATGAAACAAGAAGATAGGATTTGCGATTTTCGAAATTTCAGTGCATCTCTTGCACCTGCTACCGCTGGCAGCACTGGCAGGTTAAATTCAAATTCTTTATTTCTGCCTTGTAAAGATACAGACAGCGGAGGCGCAGAAAAAGCTGAGAAACAGCTTGACTAAGCCGCAGCACCCTTTCGCTTGGCAGCAGCTTGACAGCAAGGCTTTTAATACAAAAGGCAGTTGCAAAGCGTGATAAGTTACGCTGCACCTTCCCATTCTTCAGGTCTCGTAGTGGCAGCAGAGCGAAACGACATCTGTTGGCGGCGTGTTACGACGACGGGTGCCTAAGAGCTTCGCTCTGAAAACTACCGGGACATTGGGTGTGGGGCATGCGGTGGCATTAGAACCAGCGACATGTGCGACAGACGCCGGTTCAGCGAGGGAGGTGGCGAGTAACGTGACCTCATGCTTGCTCGACCAACCAGCGACTTTTACCAGGGACCACATCATCAAAAATCTACGCCCGTCGATTCGTGACGTGAAATAGACCGGTTTTGATTTGAATGTCGGCGTGGCGCAGCCTCTGCACCCACATATCGGCGTCGAGGCATGCGCATTTGGTCGCGAGATGGCGCCACTTGTATTTTTTCGCTGCGCGGTCTTTCCAAGTCTATAAACGCCCCGTTCTCGGTTTCTTTGTGATTGGAATCCACTCCTGTTTGTATTCGGTGTTGCTTGATGGAAACGCATCGCAATGCGCGTTGCCCGCGAAGCCCGAATGGGGACGCGACATCGCACTAGCCGGAGACGCCGCGATACGGATTCCCACGTGCGCCTCTACGACGAGGCGCGGCGAGAAGTGTCAAGGTGCGCGAACATCGCCGAGTTTCGCTTCCAACATAGCCGGTTTAAGTTTTAATGCGAAACTCATGGAAACGAAGACCAGCCGTCGCCCAAAAGGCAGCAGCGTTACAAAAACTCCAGATTGGTCGAAAGAGCGTGACGTCATCAAAGGCGGGAAAGTACGAAATATTAACCAGTAATACTCAACACTACTGCTTACAACTGCGCCGACTACAGAAGAATAGAAAAGAAGCATAATAGAATGAAAATAAAATTTAGATAGAATTTTAGTACAATAGAATTTTAGTACAATAGAATTTTAGTACAATAGAGTTTTAGTACAAATGGAATTTTAGTACAAATAGAATTTTAGTACAATTGCAATATAATTGGATTAGAATTAGAATGAAATTTAAATAGGATTGCAACCCTTTCTAATTACTCCCATGCAAGCTTTAAGCGTTCCTGGTAATTTTATTACGAATTAAACAACTGAGCTCAGCATGCGACAATTAAGGGAATATTTTTACTTTTGTTACCACGGGAGGCAACCTTTGGATCTACTCTTTTGATGAGCTTCTGTTGTAACTGTAGAGATATCATTAAACAAGCAGACCACTCCTAAACTGCGACTAAAAGAACTTTCGATCTCTTTCGTCAACACACAGTACGGTTGTTTGTGGGCGTGCGTGCAACCTTCGTACACGCGCGTTGTTCTTCAGCGTGGTCTCGTTTTCAGCCCTCTAAAACTCGGGGCATAAGAAACACATTACGAATGCCGCACGCTGCCTCGGCGGATGTAAATGAGGTGCTTTCAAATCGGCCGACACGATAAGCAGAGAGGCCTGAGGAATGAATGCCTGGCGGTGGCAATGCGACCGAGGAGAGTGGACAGCACGGAATATTCACCCCGAGAGCGAAGGCGGCACCAACGCCACGCGGGGCAAGCGTGCGTAGCTCTGTCGCAGGGAGTCCGTGCTTATATGGTGAGAAGCTGCCCTTTTCTCCCTTTCTCGGCGGTAGTCCATCCGCGGTGTTCGAAATTCATGACTGACAAGACCATGCGCAGAGCGTCTGGCGGCGGCTGACGACTGCGTGCCCCATACGATGACATGCCATACAAGAGGAACACCCGTGATCGGCCAGCGAAGGTGTGCCGCGCTGTAAGAATGAACGCGAAACCGACACCGTGCACGCACGCAGCCCAGTTGCTCCGAGGTGGGGAACGCGCGCGGACAGAGAAGCAGCGCCGAAGCGGGCTCACCAGCCGTCCGCGACGAGCGTCAAGCAGGAAAGCACCCAGCGTGTTTGCTGAAGGGGGGAGCGGCCCCGGTCGGGTTAGGAATCCACCATCGAAGCCGCCGGTGGCAACCGCCGCGACGCACAAAATCCGCAGCCTCGACGCGGCGTCGGCGGCACACGTGAGCGCAGACCGAGCGCGGCGGCACGGCCCGCGAGCCTTGCGGTGGAGCGCCCTTCTCCGGAGAGACTGGGCGCCGGCCGGCAACGCGCCGAAAAGCAAAGCGGCAGACGAGGAGGAGAGAAGACAGCCCTCCTCTCTCTCTTTTCCGCGCGCCGCTTTTTTGCTGCTCTTTGGGGAACAGCCCGGCCGGACGAAAAGAAGCAGCGAAAGAGAAAGTGGCGCCGACGGGACGAAAAGAAAAGAAAATACATCGACAGAGAAGCAGAGAGCAAAAAGAGCTCGCGAGCCGCCGCAGCAGCAGCAGCAGCAAAAAAAGAAAAAGAAAACTGCAGCGAGCGCAAACAAGTGCGAAGAGCCGAGGGGAAATAAAGCGAACACAAAACTGAGGAGGCAGAAGAATCGAGAGGCGATTGTTTTATAAATAAGTCGTCTCGGGAGGCTGCCTTTCTTGCTTCTGCTGCTCTTATTCGTCGTTTTTACCGAGCCCGCTCTTCTTCCTTCTCGATGATGGAGTGGATTGAGGTGACTCCGAGGGCGCTTTGAAAAGCGACGTAAGAACAAAACGAAGCCCTGACGAAACCCCAGCAGTGCCTCCTCCAAGAACGACCGAGTGCGGCGCAGCCTGTACATGCGGAATTTTACTGTGTCTGGGTTTTTATAGCCCTCGGAACACGAAGAGGGAGCAAAAGAGGCTCGCAAATCAGCTCGCTGGTTTCAACACGTCGTTGCCGCTCGCACGACACAGCCTGCACGGGCCTTCGCAACCTCGCCGCCATGTCACGGCTATGGCGAGCAACGATCTCGAACAATTCATGCATATCTGCTCGTGTTGTGTAGCCCTGCAGTTGGGTTGACTCGTCGGCACACCTGCACGACACACGGGCAAGTTTGCGCTCTCTCCGAACACTCCACCGATGCACCGGACACATCTTTGCGGCACGCTGAAACGCTGTCCCAGCAGGATTCGCGTTCCTGTGCTGGAGTGGTTCGTAAGCAAGCCTCAAGTCACAGCTTGAGACGCTGTCCGACTGTTGCGTGCCTTGTAAGTACATGCCTCTGCGATCTTCGTATACGCGTGCAAGGACAAAGCCAGCGTTCTTTCCACAACAGCCGTCCGTGCTCCTGGTATCACGTGACTGTTCATACATTCAAGAAGTTCAGTTCAGTATTGTTTCCTTAAAGGCCCCCATTCAGCTGCGTTTACGAAAGGGGCGAAATTACGCTTCAAATAAGAAAAAAAAAACGGCAGTGACTATTCCGAATAGAAGATGATCAGTTTCACTTTCTTCGAAAGCACATCATGAAGAAATTGCCACAATGTCACAGGACAGGTCCTAGTCCGTAGCTGCTCTAAAAAAAAAAAAAACGAAACAGGAACGTAGTGGAGCGGGTACCGTCTTTATCAAAAGTAACCAGGTTGCATGGTTAGCTTCTAGCTTGTATAGTGGAGTCCTTGTGGCTTTTCTAAAGATCAAAACGTGTTGGAAGGTACGAAGACCCCCAGCCCTTAACTTTAACAACCATTTCAGCTTCACGGAAGCTGTAAGGGCTCCACTGTACGAGCTAGAGGCAAACCATGCAGCCTGCTTACTTTTGACAAAGACTGTACGTGTCGTTTGTGTGTCAGAAAAGGGCAATGGCTGCAATGCCAGGACGACAGTGTGATCACCAACGTCAATGCGGCAGTGCAGGGGCAACGGAATTTACATCGAACTCTTCAGCATCCACGTTAACCACGGTACTAGTACTAGAAGCTGTGCCGCCGATTGAATTAAACTCCACCTAAAGACGAAGGAAGTAACGCACTCTAAGTGGCCGCAGAGGAAGGAACGGCCATTCGTGATCTGAGGTATACCTGCCAAATTCGTTCCACTCCATTCTTGTTCTCTAGGTCATGTACTCCTGTGGCCCGGATCTGCGATCACTACATGCACTAAGTATAGATGCATCTGCTTACCCCTTCGTAAAGCGCTCTTCCCTTCCGCTCATATTGAACATTACCTGCTGACCTACCGTTCTGCTTTGCTTCGATCGTGCGTCGCACTTCGCCCCCCGATGGAATTCTTCATTAACTTTTGTACCAAATTCTTCCCAATAGAGAGCTTCCGAAATAGTGCTGGAAATGTCGTCGCTCAATGCCTGACACACTTTTTCATTGGGATTTTATTACTTTCTCTGTGCAGGACTAGGGTTGCCATGGAGCTACTAAAGATATTTTGCATTGCATATATAGGCAGCACAGCCATTTTAGCCGCCATAAAGAAAGTAATAATAAAATCACAGAAATTGGGCGGGGCTCATTAACTCCGCCATAAGGGTATGTGATAGCCTTAATGGGTTAATACCCATACATTCGGTATAGGCCATTACAATCACAGATCCTTGGCGGACCTCATACCATAGCTTCCGCCGTGGTGCAGTGGTTAAGCGATGTGCCTCTGCCCTGTGATGGCAGGTGGTGATTGTGAGACACAGGTTACTCCTCCCGAGCAATCATTAATTTGACTGCTACCTGCCATGGTTGGCAGTTTGCTCACAATCCGGTGGGCAGGTTGTGACGACGCCTCAAGGTCACGTGACTTATGCGACCCACCGTTATAATAGGTTGCTTCTCTGGGGAGATTTTTCCTGGATTTTTTGCTTACTTTCAGGGACGCCGACACAGACTTCGGCTTTTTTGCGACACGGGATCCTCAACGCTGTTGGGTTAATAAGGAAGAAGGGGCAGCTATTCCTGTGGTAATGCATTTAACCTTCACCGACCCCCTTGCCGAACGTAGTAGTAGTAGTAGTATTAGTAGTAGTATTAGTAGTAGTAGGTAGTAGGTAGTAGTAGTAGTAGTAGTAGTAGTAGTAGTAGTAGTAGTAGTAGTAGTAGTAGTAGTAGTAGTAGTAGTAGTAGTAGTAGTAGTAGTAGTAGTAGTAGTTGTACTAGTAGCAGCAGCAGTACTAGTAGTAGTAGTAGCAGTAGTAGTAGTTGTACTAGTAGCAGCAGCAGTAGTAGTAGTAGTAGTAGTAGTAGTAGTAGTAGTAGTAGTAGTAGTAGTAGTAGCTGTAGTGTGCTTATTTGGCCATATTACGTGCAATATGCCCTAAAGGTCGGGCTAAAGGAGGAAGACCAAGCATGCCTCCTGACAAGGCCCACACCCGATTAACACATCATGGAAACGGTGGCCGAATGGTTTTATCCGAGTACAGAACTTTTCTGGCCCACTGTGGACCTACCTGGAAAAGTACAAAACACGCTAGCGGTTTTGAATTGCTAACCACGAAATATTGTGAGCAAGCAGGTTTTCGCATCTGGACACCATATCCAAGTAGCTGAAAGCGCGATTGTGGTTGTTGTTGTTGTTGTTGCCTTGGTGGCATGACAGCACGTTTTCTTTTCTTTCGTCACTTCCGCACAGACGGAAACTGATGAATACGACGGCGTGCAATGTGCAGGATCGTGAAAAGGCAGGTGTGGGCATTTTTTTCACCTACATTGGGATAATCCTTTTCTCTCCGTCTTCCTGAGTTAACTCCAACTTTTTCTGGCCGAATTATTTGTAGTTTTTAGCCTTACGTAAAATTAAACCCTGCCGTTTCCCAAGTAGTGGTTATAACGGACTCTCTATCTATTTGCTCTACATTATCGTCACCCCCTGAGACTCGGGTATGGCGCCTCTTAAAGCAGCTGATCCCGCTCCATCTAACTTCGGTGCGGTTGCTTTGGGTACCAGGGCACATGGGCATTCAACTACATGAGGTTGCAGATTCCTCAACAAGGGCCTCTCTCTGCGGCGCAATAACTGCTGTCCTGCCAACCTGTGCATATACAGTTGCGGTGAGGTATCGCAGTTACACATTATTTCAGAAATTTTCAGCCATGGCGCTTACGTCATTTCCCGAATATCAGCATCTTCTGCATCCTTGGAGTAGCAACGACTGGCGCTCGCGCAGACTGGAAGTCTCTTTCACGCGTTTGCGATGCCGGGTTCCTCTGCTAAATTTCTGCCTTCACAGATCTGGCCTGGCGATTTCTCCACTGTCCCCATTTTGTGCCGAGCCTGAGACAGTGGATCACTACCTGATGTTCTGCCGCCGGTTCTCTTCTTTGAGAACGCGCCTATTAGAAATTGCTTTTCGCCACCTGGTTCTGCCTGTGTCCACTGCGGTTGTTCTTTCCTTTGGCGCTTCTTCGCTTGGACGAAGCAACAGGAGTGCGCGCTGTGCTGTTCAAAATTTTCTTCTAGATACACGGCGACACTCAGGGTAATTTTAATTTTTTTTCTATTTATCTTTATTTCTCTGATTTCGTAAAATTTAATTTATTATATTATTTTTTCTCTCTTTCAGTGAGTGCAGAGTCGAACTGTTACATGCGTTGCGTTCGAATTTGCCCATAAATCCATCGTCCTGTCTTCAATCTCCCAACTAACAGGTCCCCTGTCATTGCGTAGTCCAATCTGTCAGCATATACCCTATTACTACTCCTTTTCCTCCTCTTAATTGCTCCTCTCTCCGTCAGTTCACCGCCTGTCTCTTGGCCTCTCCCCCGTAGTGGGTATGTGCCATTTTATTTGAGGCCAACCGACCAACAGGAGGAGTGATCGGCTGCGGCGATATCATTATGCACCATGAACTGAAGGTAATACATGTACAACATTTCCGGACAAAAATTTCGAAAGTTGCAAGGTACTCTTACGGAAATATTGATGGTAGCGGTCCATTCTTCTTATATCCAGTAATATGCAGGAAAACATTTCTTTTAAAGTGTTTCCATCGATCGCATCCAACGGTTAAGGCTGCCATGAAAACTAATGGGGAACGCTTTTGACGATAGGAAAAACGCTAATAGAAAAATAAATTCAAGACTACCGCCGAGTGACCTGCGGATATATTATTTCTTATAGACAAATCTAACATTATATGAAAAAATTGCATTCATCAACAATTTCCCGCCCAAAAATGCTTTTGTCCAGAATTGTTAGGCATGGCTTATACAGATGACCCCGCGTTTTCCTGTGCTGATAAGCCAAGCATCGATGACATTATTCGTTTAACGGAGGACTTTGGTTCCATGTCGGGAGCTCAGATTAATCGTTCCACGAGCCGCAGTCTCTGCTTTGGAATGTGGAGATCGACACCTGCTGAATACGCTGGTATGCAATGGACACGTAACCCTCCCAAGTACCGTGGTGTCCCTTTGAGTGCCGATAAGCATTGTGCGCTTTCCTGGAAAGACCGTGTGCCAGCTCTTCAGCGCTATGCTCAGGCTTTTGTCCCCCATGGTCTTTGGATTTTTGGCAGGGCGACCGCATACAATCTGTTTCTCGCTACGATAATTTGATGTGTACTCCAAGTTATTCATTGCACAAGACTGTATATCCAACGTTTTCGCATTTTTCCACACTTCTGGAATTCGTCTTTTCAATCTATGAGGCGCGATAACATTTTCCGGCCTGTCAGCGCTGGCCGCCTTGGCTTAGTATACCTGCATGTCTGGCAGATAGTACCGCGTTTCATGTTTTTCCGTGACACTACACACTCAATAGTGCGTGCATTCTCGCAAACCACTTTAATTCATGTTTTACCGAACCTCGTCATGTCTTCTAATGTTTCTGATCACGCGTGTTTATGGGAATTCATGCATGAGGTGTATTTGGCTGTTCCTTTCCTGGTCGTTCGCTTCTCCTCAGAGTCCCTATTTTCAGCGTCGAGGAAACAGTCGTACAAGGATTCAGTTCGTATGCTGTTCCCTCCGCACATGCACCGTTCTGTGTATTTTGTTTTACTTAGATATGATGTACTTATCGGAAACTGTTAAAAAGTTAACTGTTAGAATTTAGTTATTCATTTTACTAGTTAGCAAAATTTGCCTGTTTTTTGGTAATACTGTGCCGTAAAAAGCTTCGCTTCATCTAAAACAGCTTATATTAAACAAAACTTTGTGCCTTCCAAAAAAAAAAAGAAAACACCCGACATAGAGTTCATATGAGAGTAGCGGATCGGGCTAGTTGGTGCAGTTTTGACATTTTTTCGAAGCGCTAAAAAACGTGGACGAAGAAGGAAGCGCTCGTCCCTGTCTGTTCATTCTTCGTGCACGTTGTTTTAGCGCTTCGAAAAATGTCAAGACTTCATAGATTACGAGAAAGCATTTTTTCTCAATCAAAAGCATACTAGTCTTGCCGGCATTGCATAACGAGGGTGTGCAGGAGGCGCATGTAAAGGTTGCGGAAAATACCTACAGCAGTTGCACCGCGGCCCTAGTTCTTCACAGGGGTGTGATAAAATGCCAATCAGAAATGGTGTCATGCACGGAGACACAATCTCATCAGTGCTATCCAGCGCGTGTTTACAAGAGGTATTCAGAGAAATGAACCGGGAACTGTTTGATTAAAGCTAACAGAGAATATCTTAGGAATTTTTGATATGCTGATGGCATTGCCTCCATTGCTAAATAAGTATAACAGGGAAAGGTGGGCTAGTTGGTGACTAGCGTTATACTGCATCTTTGGACGGCGTAAAAAGACAAGGGACGAGGAAAAGACAGACAAGACAGAGCGCGGAACTTTAACTAAGTTTGTTACATAGGTGCTTCCCATTTAAACATTCATCGCAATCACACACTAACCTAACAAACAATAGTCACACGGCACTGGAGCGTTGGTGTGTGCGGGACAGCATATTATCCAGATATGTGATGTGATAAAGACTTTGCATAACTGGAAAATATGCTCTCCCGCCTACACCAGCGCACCAGTGTCATGCGATGGTCGTTTGTTAGGTTATTGTGCGATTGCGATTAATGTACAACTTCTATGCACCTGAGTAATAAATTCAATTGAAGCTCCGCGCTCTGTCTTGCTGGTCTTTTCCTCGTTCCTTGTTTTTTCCGCGGTCCCAAGATGCATTCCGAGCTTGAAGGCATGATTGAGGACCTCGACAGGCAGAGCAGAAGGGTGGCTCCAAAAATTAATATGAAGAAATCTGAAGCAATATTCGAAGTTTCAGAAGAAAACGGCAGTTTACACCAGACAGCAAACTATTGGAAGTAGTAATAGAATGCATCTAATTATGGCAGGTAATATACGCAGATCCACATCACGAGAGTGAAACAACTAGGCAAATAAGAATGGGTTGAACTGCTTTATGCGATAAATAGCAGTTTACCAATGTCAGTTGAGAGTGCCGGCAATCCAGCGGTCAGGAAGACACTAACAAGACTTGCAAACGAAGGTCTTTATTTAGGCTGACTTGCGCCCGCAAAATAACTGAATCACTCGGCGGCGGCGTAAGCAACAAACGTGCTCGTCAGTCGTCGAACTACGAATGCCCGCTGCTCGCGGCATCGCTCAATTTAAAGCCGGCAAGGAAACTTTGAGATAACAGGTCGAGATCATATAGAGTAACCTGGAAACACGTAGATGCAGCTCTTCATGGCTGGGATCAATCGAGATTAGTCCGGTCGCTTCTCGCGTCACGAACAAAAATGAAACGCCCCTTTCCTGCGGCCTTGCGCGAACGAAAGGACACTAAATGATACGTGGCAGTATATGGAAATGTATATAGAGGCTGTGGGGACTTTGCCCCTCGTCTTCCCTTTGATTGGCTTCCCCGTGATGCACCCTCCCTAGCATAGTTAGTTACCTTAACAAGGGAGGGCGCCGGTGTCGCAGCGAGACGAGCGCCACGGATGGCGTCACTGCTGCGCGCGCGTGTGGGGGGTGACGGCCCTCTTCGGTTCGAGAACTTGGGTGCGCGCTGACGTTCAGGCGCGCAAGCCTTCGCCGGCGGTGCGAAGCCTCGAGGGGAGGAACGTCCTCCCGCATATCGTCCCGTCCGGCCGCGGAGTATCCCTCTGCCCTAGCGTGGGCGAACATTCGCTCGTCACCGTGCTAGTGAGTCGGACGTCGTCGATTGCTTAGCGTATTTTGTTGCTGGCTGGCGTTATCGTTGTTGTAGCAATAAATGCCTTGTTTGTGTCAGCCAGTGTCGTTCCTTTGTTCCCTCAGAGCAAGGCCCACCGTGGTCGGCGTGCGCTCGGTAGCGTACGCGATCACGGGGTGGGGTCCCGGTGGTTTTTAACTGTGTCAGCCGGGATTTACTGAGGGAAAACGTATTTATCCCCCCAATTAAACCCCCACATCTGGCGCCCAACGTGGGGCCTGCTCTTGGAACATTGGACGACTGTCTGTTCGGTTCGAGGAACGCTCTTTGTCCGGACTTGACAAGTGCTAGGCCTAGCGCCTAGTGTGAATTTGAATCGCTAGTACCTGCGGCATGCTTTCTTGAGTGCGAGATGTAGTGCGCTGCAGCACGTTTGAACTTTTCGACATTCTCAGCACGTCTTTCGTCAAGTTTTCTCTGGAGTTTCTTCAGCACGAGAACCATTTGGTCTCCATCGAGGAAGCGCGAGGCGTAGTGCCTGCGGAGTTGCTGAGCCCGAAGCGAGTGAGTACGGAAAGCGCGTAGAAGGTCCGAGTTTTCCTGTACATATTTTCTCTGCTGTCTCTGTTACGACTCTGGGAGTCGCGGCTCCGGGAGCCGTGTGGCCTGCGGCCACGGGTGCCGCTACGAGCTTGCTGGTATTGCAGCTCGGGACTGGGCGCTCCAACACCACCCGATACGGTTGGTGCCGACCGCTCAGAAGCTGCTTCGTGCAATGAGAGGGGTAGGACCACCCCACGGGGCCGATGACTCCTCGCGGCTGCGCCCACGTAACCCTTCCTTGCTCTTACGCTTTGTTTGCGGTCGTGGTCAGTGTGGTAGTTAGGCCTAAGGCTTTTCGGAGCAGCCTGCACTGCGCCCGAAGAGACACGACCACCAGACCGTGGTGCTGAGAGGTAGTGCAGTTTGGTGCCCGCCCGTTTTTCATAGCCTCGCACGAACTGGGCAGTCTCGTTCAACTCAAGAAAGGGCTTTATTCACTCGAACTTTGTGTTTGCACAGCCGCGTGACACCTATTGCTAACGAGTTTAGCATTGCGCCACGAGACCCTAGCGGACGCTTTTCCCCTCCCCTGACATACGTTAAAGGCATGCGGAGTGTGTTTCGGAAATCTTGGAGATGCAGTGGAGCCACTTCGGCTTGCTGTCCTGTGCACATCGCCTCGCTGTCGCTTGCTGCGATGGAGCTGCCTGTATCCTGCCTGGCGCAGCCATCCGGAAAAGCCGTGGCGAGACCAGTGAGCAGCCACTTCCGTCTGCTGTTAGCCTGGCGACTACTGCAGAATCCTGGCCTGCAGTTTTCGACCGGCCTTCTCTTCGTGGGCCTGCGGACACGTAGTCCACGGGCCATGCGAGTCGTCCCAGCGGAGACCTTCACGCCGCCTTCGCAATACCGAGGAAGTATGCGTGGACGCTGTCGGTGTGACCTCCGCTGCAAGACCTGCCTCAAGTGCATGAAGACCAGGAGACTCCTCCATTGCATGTACTTTCAGGCGCGTGGATCTATTTAAGGTTGAGGGGATGTGGGGACTTTGCCCCTTGTCTTCTCCTTTGCTTGGCTTCCCTCGATGCACCCTCCCTAGCATAGTTAGTTACCTTAAATAAAAAGGGAGGGCGCCGGTGTCGCAGCGAGACGAGCGCCACGGATGGCGTCACTCTGCGCACGCGCGTGGGGTGGACGGCCCTCTTCAGCTCGGATGGGCAGAGGTGAGAGTTTGCGGTTTAAAACTTTAAATAGTTCTAAATGTACGCTGAATTCATTTGCTCATATTCGATTTTAACCGAACAAGCTAAGCATCCACAGCTTGATTGTCGCTGACTACGAGAGCCAGAGGGTTAGTGGTGGGAATGAAGAAAGTGCGGATGCCAGGATCGTGGTGAGACCAAAGGAGCCCTGGTTTAAGCAGTGCAGATGTACCGTCTTTGCAAAAGTAACCAGGTTGCATGGTCTGCTTCTCATTAGCATAGTGGAGCTCTTACGGCTTCTCCAAAGATGGAGACGTGTTGGAAGGCGACAAGGGTCCTCCTCACCTTACTGAGAGTTATAGCTTGATGGGTGGCATCGGTGTTCCACCCTACGACTGAGAAGCAAACCACGCAGCCTGGTTACTTTTGGCAAAGACTATGTTTTTATGTAGTGCTCCTCTATTTTAGACACACACCCGATGTATACAGAGAGGCTCCACGTCATCGCAAAGCTCTGCCCCAGCATACAGAGCCTTCTATACAGGTGCTAGGATCACCTTATCAGAGCCGTTACTTGCTTAAGGAGGCTCTTCACGGCAGGCAAGGACACTAACAAAGTTTGTTACCGTAACAAAAAACCGACAACGCCTAATCATGCACAAGCGTCAGGAGAAAGAATTACGTTCTGTTTCAGCGGCTCTTCCGTCGCTGCCACCGTCATGCGGGCAATCTTATCCGAGACCCCCGGAGTTGTGTCCATATTTCTGCTGCGGTCACTTTTTCTTTCGTTTCAATTCGAAGTTTCGCTTTTGGGAAGCGTTTGCTGTTTTCAAAGTTCTTTGCTTGAGTTAAAGAGTGATCAGTGCGTAGCAACTGAGAAATACACTCGCATTTATTAAAGCCAAATAAAGCTATTCAGACACGAAGGCAACAAGACACAGAAGGCCTGGCTGCACTTAACAAGACAAATATATGTGTGTGCTGCTCGCCTCTTGCTTTCGTTGCTTTTTTAGTTTATTTGGTTCGTGATCGAGCAATCTAGTTTACAGGAATAAATTACTAGTTACCTTGTCTTGTGCCCTGATCACCTAACTTCCACACTCTTACTGCTTCTCACAGTGGCAGCATTGTATATTGCAACTACAGCTTTAAAGACTACACTGTATGCGTTAACTGCTGGCATGTCAGCTGCTGTTGCTATTTAATAAGCCAAAATAAGCCAGATGTGCCGTTTGGTCACACAAGGAGGCCACATATAGCAGTAAAAAAAAAACAAAAAACGGGAACTCTACCACGGACAGTAACATTCGACGAAAAAAAATCCGATAATTGCGTTCTGAAATAAACACCGGAAAAAGTGCGCTGAATTTTCAAAAAAAAATATCAATTCAAAAAGCCTCCTGCCTTTGGAGGACAAAGGTGGAGGCTAAAGAAAAGTGTTCAACTTAAATTCAGCACAGCACAACGAGCTATGGAGAGCAAAACCGATGGGTGTAACATTAAGATACGGGAGCAGAGCAGAGCCGGTCAGGGAACAAACGCGATTTAATGATATTCTAGCCAAAATCCAAAACAACAGAAGGGCTCGGGCAGCACATGCCATGCGAAGGAAAGAAAGCCGATGTTCGTTAAGAGTAATGGGGTAATGGGCTCGATTCCTAGAAAACGCAATCGTAGCAGGGGCCACCGAGAGTAAGGAGGGCGGATGAAAATAAGAAATTTCCTGGAATTAGGTGTACACGGCCACCGCAGGACTGGAGGAAGAGAGGCCAGACCTTCGTCCTGCTGTGGATGAAGTTAAGCTGATATTGATGCTCTCATTGTAAAGAAGTACCACATGTGTGTAAATCGGGCACCTTTCTCATTGATTAATAGAAGATTACGTTTCTGTGCAACATTTCCTATGCTATGCACGACGAAAGCTGGTGGCATAATGCGTGCTAAGATGCGTGTTGTATTCGTCGCCTCTTAATTAGCGTTGATGTATTTACTTTCACTCTATCGTGTACACAAGTGTCTGGTTTCAGTGATTTTTCTTTGGCGCTTTGTCGCGGTGACATCTCTTCTTGTAGATGTTCCTTGTCGTAAGGTCTTGAGCCAATGTTCGGTGCCTGCACCGCGTACTTGTAATCATCGCCCCGCGACTTCTGTATTGTTTTCACTCAAAATGCATCGCGACCAGTAAAGCCAAGTTGTCTATCTTCATGTAATGCAAGAAAGGAACAACCCCCACAGACTAAATGTATTTGCAGGATATTTGCCTTTTATAAACTCTCATTTATCAGAGGCCTTTGAAGCTGCGAAAGCTTGACTTTGCACGGAAACCCAGACACAATACGTTTTCGTGATTCGGCACAACTACAGCGCGACTCGGGTTTTTTCGCGCTGCCAAAATCAAAAAGCGGAATGCCGCTCAACGCTGCGTCGGCGTGTACAGCGCCGCTTGCCGACGGAAAGCTTACGAGCAGGAGGAACCGACGCGCGCGCGTAGCACCACGGGCAGCGCAACGCAACGGCTGGCGCCATCTACGTTGTGGCGCTCGAACCTTGTGCACGCGTGGCAACGAAGCACACAAACCCTACGCAGGGGTGGGCGCGAAAGGAAAGCGGCCCCGAAGCACGGCGCAACGGGGTGAGAGCGCGGGAATATTTAAACCCGCATGTATAGTCGGGGACAAAAGTCTCTGGACCATGGCTCCCAAACGAAGCCGATAGCTCGGCTATTAAATGGCGGCTGGAGACCACACTTATTTATTTATTCAAAATACCCCCAAAGGCCCTCATTTGAGGGTATTACATGGGGGGGGGGGGGGGGGGGGGGGAGTAAGTACAAAGCATTGTTATAAGGTTAAAAATATTGCACTAAAATAAAATAGAAATCACAAAATATTAATCATAAATAGGCATTCACAGAAAGGGTCGCAACAATGCACATAACAGCAAAATTTGAGCATAAATAACAGCACCGCTAGAAAAAGAAAAAGACGACACTGGAAAAGGTGCACTGAAGTACAAAACAAAAAATATAAAATAAAAAGAAGACAAGGTGGAAGAAAAGAACGCTCAAAAAATACCTTTTTAGTTGTTGAAACATGAGTGCATAAGATGTTGGAATTTATTTAGATCAGATTCTGTGGCAATTTCTGATGGCAAAGCGTTCCATTCGGTTATTGTGCGTGGTAAAAAAGAATAGGCATAATGGAATGACTGGCAGTTAATGCGTTTAACTTTGTAAGGATGATCGCGACGTGGAAAGATAACTGGCGGTGGCTGAAAGAATTCATCATGAAGGGAAGGATGGTGATAAAGCTTGTGGAAGAGTGATAGACGGGAAATTTTTCGGCGCAGTGCTATGTTATCTAACTCGGCTTTAGTCTTCAATGAGGTGACGCTGGTGTAACATGAATAATCAGAAAAGATGAATCGCGCAGCACGGTTTTGCAGGGCTTCGATGTTACTGATGATATAATTCTGATGAGGATCCCAAATGGCAGACGCGTATTCGAGTTTCGGACGGATATGTGTCAGATGAAAGAGCAAAACTTTTACCTTCACCTCCACAAGTATGGACTCCAGTCGCCGGCTAATGGCGCAGCTATCGGCTTCGTTCGAGGAACACGTGGTCCAGAGACTTTTTTCCCCGACTGTACTCTCTGACGGCATCCACCGCAGTTCGCTTTAGCAGCCGACTTTAGCTGGCCAATCCTAGCTGGTGGGTGGACAGGATGTGGCCGGGGGCGCGTGTCAGTTCCATTTTGCTGGGCATGTGGACCACAGCGTGGATGCAGACAGAACAGGGCCACGGTGGGCGCCGTCGAGTTGGCAGTGGTCGATTGCCTGCGTGCCTGTGCGCCCTCTACGTTCGCCTCTTCGCCTGGTAGAAGAGACCAAGGACGGGCACAACGGTCCCCGTGTTTTGTGCGCGTTACGCAGGTTTGTGGATCCGCCAGGTGCGGCAAGCGTAGTTTCTCCTCATTGCACAAACAACGTACAAGTGTGCCAAGGCGCATTCAGCGCATGCAGTGGCGCCGCTGAGGTTGTCGTTTCAATTTCTTTTGCGCTGCTTTCCGCGTAGTTCCTTATAGCTTCAGCTGCGCGGAGATATTGAACCAAATCGTAGCACCATCACCGAGCTGACCGTGCAGATTATTTTAGACGGGTAGCAGGTTTTTAGAACTGAAAGCATCAAACGAACCAAGCTGCGAAAAAACCTGCTCTCCCTCGGTAACAGGACGGTAACCTAGAATGGAGGGCATTTTAAGTTTGAAGCGAATGCGGAAAAAGCTGCGATAACGAAGGACTTCGATCCCTCTTATGACAAAGTCGAGACTTTGAAGACCGAACGAAGCGATGTAACCTTGCGCTCTGCGTAATACCAGATGAGAATGCTCCCGAATCATAACTTGTGTCTGAAAAGCTCGTTCAAAAATATGTTAGACTAACTTCCGCATTGAGACTGCCATAAATAAATTGCCCATGAAATACTGAAGATCAAATATATTAAAAGTCGTTCCAGCCGTTTCATACTTTGGGACTATTCTCGAACCGCAAACGTAGCTATAATGAAATGAAATCTAAACTTACCTCCGTCCCACTTTCAGTCCGTCGCAGAATTTCGATTATACAGGGAGTTTCACGTAACTTGAACCAAAGATTTAAAAAAGGCGGTAAACCGCAGCCCGCTGAAACCAACGACACCTTGTTCGCAATCATGTGGCGCTCCTCAGCATATTTTTAATTGCGCTTAATTAGTTAATTAACTGTGATTAATTATGGAAAATTTTAAATATTCATTTTAGTGCCAAGACCGTTACGTTAGGTTGTAGAGGTTTATAAACGACCGATACCGTTTATTGCAGCATCGTATCTCCTACGGTGCCCTTTTTTCAGGCATTTAAAGAAAGCCCGCGAATTATGAAAAAGTACCACGTGACTACGCTCGTGCGCTACCAAATAGCAGCGCTGTCAACGGCGTTTCGAGCAAACGGAGAGTGCCCGCTGATCGTGGCGAAGTGAACGGCCGCCGTTCTTAGCAGCGGCTTGATAGTGCGTCAGCACTTCCACACCCAAACGTTTTCTCCGGGCTGGTAAGTGACATCCCTGTGGCGATGGTTGTAACGGTGAGCGTCCTTTGCTTGTTGATGCCGGATATGTCGCCGAGCAAGTTGGTGGGCAGCCGCAGCTTCGTGAACAAAGCGGTCGGCCTCCACGACAGCGGAGTTTACACTACCAGGAAAAAGCATTGCGTCGAGCATAGTCGCGGCTTCGCGACCATGGACTAAGCGAAACGGTGTGAAGTGAGTCGTCTCCTGCAGCGCAGTGTTATATGCGAAAGTAACGTAAGGGAGTACTGCATCCCAGTTGCGCTGGTCGTCGTCGACCTACATGGAAATCGTGTCGGCGATCGTCTTATAGGCGCTCAGTGAGTCCATTAGTTTGCGGGTGATAAGCTGTTGTTCGTCGGTGGCTGGTGCCGCTAAGTCGCATAACTTCCTTCAAGATACTCAAGGAGAGGCCGTAGTTCACTCTCGTCTCTTTGGTGTTGAGTGAGGACGGACGTGGAGATGGCGCCGAGAAAAACAAAATCGGTGTCAGGATCAGCTGGGTTGTCCTCAACAAGAGCACGAGACAGACAGTCGGCATCACAGTGCTTCCTACCGGACTTATAAACGATGGTGACGTCGAACTCTTGAAGGCGAAGGCTCCAGCGTGCAAGCCGCCCCGAGGGATCTTTGAGGTTCGCCAGCCTGCACAGCGAATGGTGATCACTGACGACTCTAAAAGGGCGGCCGTATAAGTACGGGCGAAATTTGGTCACTCCCCACACAATTGCCAAGCATTCTTTTTCAGTGGTGGAATAGTTCGCCTCCGAGCGTGACAAAATGCGGCTTGCGTATGCGATTACGCGTTCGAGACCATCCTGCCACTGCACAAGGACCGCACCGAGGCCGATGTTGCTGGCGTCTGTGTGCAGTTCAGTGTCGGCTGACTCGTCGAAGTGGCCAAGGATGGGCGTACTTTGCCGACGAGTGCGGAGGTCTTCGAAGGCCTGTTGTTGCTCCTGGCTCCCTGAAGAACGGTTCGGCATCTTTCGTGAGACGGATGAGGGGCTCAGCGATCTGGGAGAAGCTCCGCCTCGGTTTCGGGAACGCTCAACGACCGCGTGCTGCTAGAACTGGATGTAGCAAATGTCCAGACGACTGAGAGCTGTCTCTCCCTCCTTGCATACGAGATCAAGACGGCCGAGACAGTGGACTCCGCGCCCGTCGACGATAACTGCTACATGCACCAGGACTACTGCCCCTCTGCACGGGCACCCCATGAACAGCAGGTGTTCGTGTGCCAAAATCCCGTGCCCGGGTGAGCCGCCGTCGGTCCACACGACCTGCCGCGCCGAGGGCGGCGCTTTCCAGAGGGGGGGGGGGGGGGGGGAGCAATGCCACATTCCTGGGCACTCTCGTGGCGCCGTCTCCCGGCCGAACTGCCTTAAAGGTGCACTGAAGAGGATTCTGAACTTGTCTTTTTGCCGCGGGAACTCGATCTACACGTTCCGAGCATTCTTAGAAACTGCAACTTATTGCCCTGTGTGGCCGATTTCCCTAATTAAATCGAATTAACGTCCGGCTCCCGCCCTTTTTTTTAATTCTGCCTCGTACGATGGGCGGAGTCGACCAACGCGTGAAGTTCCTTTCAGCCAGCTCCGTGGAGGCTTTGCTTTCTCTTTATTTTGTTTTTTAGGTTTCCATGAATAAAGAGTTTCATTCGCAGATAATATAGCCGCAAAATAAGCCCGCAGAAATAAAAATACGCGCGGACTATTTGCTTCTACGGACTACTACGTATTACTCCGCCGATGGCAGAGCGGCAAGTCGCCACGGGACTGGGTGAAAGGCACTCCACGCGTTGGTCGACTCCGCCCACCGTACGAGGCAGAATTCAAAAAAAAAAGGGCGGGAGCCGGCCGTTAATTCGATTTAATTTGGGAAATCTGCCATACAGGGCAATAATTCGAAGTTTCTAAGAGTGCTAGGAACGTGTAGATCGAGTTGCCGCGGCAAAAAGACAAGTTCAGATTCCTCTTCAGTGCACCTTTAAGGTGGCGGTTCCACTGCCGCCATCTTGCGAGTAGTTCAGATTCTGCCACCAGGCTACGACACTGATCCATCACTGAGAAAGTGTCTACCCGTCTTGGCCCCGAGCGACCCCAGACTGGTTTTGGTTGAGATGTTGAGATACGTGTCCTGTCCTTTCTTGACCCGCGCTGGGTGAAGGCTTTTCTTTTTTTGCTACGCCTGCCTTCAGAGGATTACAAATGAACCATGGCAAACCCGGCTGCTAGTCCCCGTCGTGCGTGGGGGGAGGTGTTGGCTGGGGTGGTTCGGCATGCTTCTTTCTCTGCCTGTCCCTTGCCAAAGCCAAAGCGAGTGGGGCTTCCTTTATTCGGTCTATGGTTCCGGAAGGATGAAGGGAAAAAGTTGGAGAGCCGGGACAAAGAGGGTACCATCTTTGTCCAAACGGCGTCAGAGGTGGGGTGATCCTTGTTCCGGATAAGGATTCCCAGCACGGGAACAAAGGACCGTTTCCTTCCCTTGGTTGAGTAGCCACAGAAAGCTGTACCGTCGATGTTACTATCTGGAGGGCCTCCTTTGAGGGTATGTGCCGTTTCGTTCTTGAGTTTTATCTGTGGTGACATATATTAGTGGGAGCAAAGAAAAAGAAAAAAAAATAATGCTGTCCAGCCGGCACCGCAAAAGGCACAACATCGATACAGTGGAAACTTGGGAGAGTTAGTGATAATTGTCGACATAATTGCACTGCGCAAATTACTAAGTAAGCGAAAAGAGAAAGCGGACGCCAAAAATAAGAAAGGTGTGATATCAAGCAAATTCTTTATGTTTATGTCCCATGTATATATTTCTAGCGTTTTTTTTTTTTTCATGAAATCGGTTCCTTTCTTGTGTCCTTCCTTCTGCCTGCCCTCGTCTTTTGCGCGTGCAATCATGTCGTCACTGTTGATGCATAGTCATATTAGTAGTAGTCGGAACACTCCTGGTCTAGAGTGTAACCTGCCAACTCTAGCGCTCAAAAATATATATTTTTTTTATCAAATGATATTACATCTATGATAAGAAAACTATAACAAAGACAGCTATACAATTTAGTCAACACTCGGCGGATGCCTGTCCAACCTTAGAAACTATGGTTGGTAAAGAAAAAGGCAGAGAGAAGTGGGCAATTGTCAATTTCTGTTTACCCTTGAGATGAATCGACATTGCGCAAGAGACGTGAATTGCTATTGAGAGGGTTAGCACCGCAGGGTGTCGGAATATGTTCACCTCAGAAGAAAATATTCGCCGTACATGCGGCGGCACCTTGCAACCAATTCCGATCAACTTAGACAGAATTTTGCCAAGGTTCACAAAAATGCAGTACAGATGCATACCATTCACGAGGCGGACTCAGACTAAACATTGTACGAAGAAAGGGGGGGGGGGGGGGGGAGGTGTGCAGGAACGCTGCCAAAAAAAAGGGGTCGGCTATAAAGCGACAGTTCTGTAGGCACTTAGGGCGACCCCCTCCCCTCTCCCGTTTGGACCCTCAACTGCGTGCTCTTATTTATGTTAGACGTACGTCTTTCTTGCATCCAGTTTACATCATTAGGTTGCTTATTTCATCCAGAATTTTTCATCGCGTGCTGAAATGTATATCTTTCTCGCCTTGCGTCGATTTGCCCCGATTTGGGTTGAATCAAAGATGGAAAAAGCGCGCGCGCGCGTGGGTGTGTATGCGTGCGGGTCCACTCGCGCGTACCTGGAAACTGAAGGAGCAGCTGCTATTTTCACACCATCTATTGTCTGGCAACTATAGCCTCGTTTACATGAACCCGACTTCGGCGGGTCGAGCCAGGAGATCGAGTTGAGAAAGGTCAGCCCAACTTGACGACTGCGTGTTTACATGAACTCGATTTTAGCGAGTCGAGACCGGTTCATTAGCAGCGGCACCAAGCGTCGAGCGGTGCAGCGGGACAGGGCAGTGGCAGCCTGGAAGATTGCGGCATGCACGGCTGCCTCGGAGGCGCTACGGCGCAAGCGAATAACAGGTTCGCATTTATCACCTCCCCTTCCACTAACCCGACTCCGACTCCATCCGGTTTACATGCTATCTGCTGTTGGCGTCGAGTGAGTCAACCCATCCCCTGCAGCGGAGTTGACTGGACTCGCTCCCTCGACTCCCGGACCCGACATTTAGGTGTTTACATGAACCCAGTAACCGGTTTTCAGCTCAAATCCTCAACTCAACCCGTCATGTAAACACCGCTTATAACATGCTTGTAATCATTTTCCGAGAATTCCTTTTCCTGCGGCGCTAGTCTACCCCACCTGCTGGAGGGGCGCGCACCTTTTGGCTCAGCTGGAAAGAGAAGGGGGTGGTCCTTTGTGCCAGTTCCGAAAGAGGGAACTTCTCAGCACTATAGTCGGTTACAACTAAAGAACGAAGCGGCACATACAACTCAGGGGAGCCCCCCAGCCAGTCACGCCGATTTCTGTGGCTGTGCATGCAGCCAAGTCTGCAAAAGAGAGGGAAGGAGACGGCGTTTTGTCCCCGAGTCGCCGAGAGTGGAATGTCCTTTGTTCGGGATAAGGCTGCGCATAGCCTTAGCTGCATAGCCAGTAGTAGTTTATTAAAATAATAATAACACAAAAAGAAAGGAAAAGATTTTGCTGCCCCCGCATCTGCCATCGTCTCTAGGAGCACCTGAGCAGCGGCACCTGTAAGGAAAGGGATAACGAGCTGACAGGTAGAAGAGAAATAAAAGTGTGAAAAGACAGGGAGAAAGGAGAAGGTAGGTGTGGTAGGAAGCAGTAGGTGTGGCGCCCCCGTCTATTGTCTCAGCTGCACTGGCCACTAAATGGGGGAGGGAGCTGGGGCGCCTCTTTCGCATATGTCCGCGCGAGAGCGTTTTTTTGCGCAAAAGCGCTGAGTGCTCTCGGTGGGTCATGTTCGGCATCAGACGGTCGTGGCGGCTTCAGTCTCCACCGGTGCTGTCGCGGCGCACCGGTGGACCGGTGGAGACCGAACAGAAAACTGTTCGGTCGACGCGCTTGGCTGGGCGGTCTCCTTTGATGGGCATGTGCTGCTTCGCTCTTGAGTTGTACCCGACTTATATGCCACATGGATTCATTTCAGCGGTGGAACATGGCGCCCTCTAAACCACGGCATTCGTTTGAAAGAAGTGCGAGTCTAGTTCAGGAAAACTGCACCTTCTTGATGGTTAGTGCTGAAATAGTGCAGCTGCAGCCGCCATGAAAGCAGATGATAGTTTGCTGGTTGTGATAAACGGCGGAGACTCAAGTAATTTTCACTCGTCGACAAGCTAGAAAGCTGCTCGAGTTTTCCAAAGAAACGGATCGAGGCTGGTTCATGGCAACATGTTATTGTGGTGCGCTGTTTGAACATTTCTTCATGAGATACGAGATGTTGGCAGCCGCTGATGTAGGCTGTAAACAGCTGGCTGCAATTCACTCATCTCAAAGGCTAGCGACGACCAGGCCTGCACTCGACCATCCGTTTTGGAAGCAGACAGTGCCAAACTGCGCTCAAAGTGCCGGAACTAGCGGTACACACCCGCCGCACCACCGCTGCCGCAGAACTTTGCCGAACTGATGCAGTGAGTGCAGGCGAGTCGAGCGCTCTCCAACTTCCCCTCCACAGCGCTAGCCGCAACAACGAACAACCGGCAGCACGAAGCGAAAGCCTGTCTCTTTCCCTTTCCTGTCGCTTTAGCAATGCCAAAGCTGCCCTCGAAAAATAATACGACGCCCTGAATGCGTTTCGTAGCGTCAGGTGAAAAAAATTGGCAGTGGCTTAGCTCTGCTATGCCTGGATATACGTAGCGTAAAGCGCTCCGGTGTTTCGGCCGCACGTTTCGCCTTGGCTCGATTGCTCATACGCTGCTCGACAGCGAATTGCCAGGCGACAACCTCGGGATCGGAAGAATTTAAATTTTCCAGTCTTCTGCGCCGTTTGGCAGCGGCTCGACTCTCGTTAGCGTACCAGAGCTTACATGTCGAGCGCGACCGTCTTTTATCCGCGCACCCTCCTCGCGCATGCGCAGTAGCGCGCGGCGCAACTGTCGTAAACACGGCTCCGGCCAGCGCCTCCTTGAGGCTAAAGATCACGCGTCGGAGAGGAGCGCACACCGGCTGTGGCAAGGAGGCGACGCACCTGCGCCTCTCGTGACGTCACGCGGTTTTCGCGCATGCGCAGAACGGGCGGCGCGCACACACACACGCAAAACTCGGCTCTGACCCGCGTAGTGTGGCTTTACGCTACAAAACAATCCAGCAAAGCAATATGGCGGAAATCAGCTTGGAAGTTCGACACACACTACAGAGGGCAAAATGGAGGGACACGTGCAAACATCGTAGAGATATCGTTCCCTCTCGTGAACACCTCCTGATTTTAAATGTTTAGCAGCGCCACACTCGTTATTTTTTTGAACTGTGATTATTTAGTACACGTGCGTTGGTGTAGATGGCGCTACTTACTACATTTGTCTACATTTAGCGCATGTCCCTGCGTTATTGCTATTATTGTTTGTATTTTGTGGACTTTGTTGTTGGTAATCGTTACTAGTTGATTAAAAGAATGAGAGACCGACATTTTAAGAGTATATTTGGCAGAAAAAAAGAAGCCGCGGAACGTTTCAAGAGCTTGTGCCCTTCATAAGGAGAGCAAAAAAGGTAGCTAAAATCAACTAGACATTGCACATTCCCCAAAAGCCGTAGAGTAAAGGCGATGCTTAGCCCCGTAGAGCGAAGTATTAAGTTTCTTCACGCAAAATCTCAGAACTGCCACGTGCTGGTTACTTGAACAGTATTGCATTCCGTTTTTAACTATTTCGAAAAAACGCTAACTTTGATCAGTAATAACTTTTAAACTAATTAAGACACATGGATGAAATTTTCAGAATAGAAGAGCGATTAGACGATCTCAAACTGTACAAAAAGTCGCCGCAGTGCAATGCATATCCCAAAAGTTATTGCGGATTACATTGTTCTGTTTTCTATGCTTTTCAAACATGCGTGGCTAATAAAATAACCTATACACGAACTTATAAATGCTTAAAAACGTTCACTAGCATCAGATCTAAAAGTATCTCGAAAGATTTTTTTCTAGGTGCAAGAGGTTTTACACAATTTTGCATTTCCTGAGACAAGTTGAGCTCAACTGCCAGTTTTCACCTTTGCGTTTTCTTTTACAGTTGAAACAAATTTGCAGCTATCGTTAAACCAAATGCATCTTTTGAAAGCAGAGAAAACTAGCTTTTCGGAGATATCTGAACCATATTTATGAAGCGAACGAGCGATGTACAGTCGACGTACAAACATCACCAAAAATGGTTCCCGCTCACCGTCAGAGTGGGACCGCCACCTTAACTGCTATTCTGGCTAGCCTTAGCCATGGTGGCGGGCAGTGCTTCTTCTTCGTCGTCTCTTCTGTGTGGTGCCCTCTGGAGTCCACTGCTGCCTGGCGCTGCACAGTAAAACGTGTCCTGGCCATCCCGACTGTCTGGGACTGTCTGACAATATTATCTTAATTCATAAGAAAGGAGTGGGCGTAGTCAGGCTGACGATGTGCTATTTAGCGTGAAATTAAAGATGATAACGATGTCTCTTGTCTTAAATCCGACATTAACAAGGTTCTTCACCGGTGTTATATTTGGTACATGTTGACTTAACATTAATAAGTGTAAGCATGTAGGTATTCCTCGTCTCTCCAATGCCCCTTCTTCGTATATTAACAACGTGTCTCTCGAAAACGTGTCGTCTAATAAATATCTGGGTGTTTATGTTTCTTGTAACCGGTCTCGGAAAACTCCCGTTGAATAAATAATAAATAACGCTGATCGCATGCTTGGGTATCTTCGTAGATATTTCTCACGTTCATCTAGTTCAATAACATTATTACTTTATAGATCATTGCTACGGTCCAAGTTGGAATATGCTGCATCTGTCTGGAGCCCTGGCATCGATTCACTCGTTTCAGACTTGGAAGCAGCGCAGGACCGCGCTTGCCGTTTTATTCTTTCTAATTATCACCGAACAAGGAGTGTAATCACCATGAAATCAATTTTGTCCCTACCACTTCTTTCCCAGCGCAGATCAATAGCTTCATTGGTCTTTTTCATAAAATTTACCACAACAGCTTTCCCAAAGAAAAGTTGGTCAAAGTCGGTTTTATTTCTCAAAGAAAATATCACCATCATAAAGTTGGAATCCCATCTTGCGACACGAAATGTTTTCACGACTCATTTATACCCCGAACTTGTGTCAGCCGGAATCACCTTCAGCACGACATCGCAGACATTTCTGATACTATTACATTTCGAAAAGTCATTAATAGTTCTCTCTGGGTATGTATTTTTTTTATTACTTTATAAAGTTTACCTTTCACTGTTTACACACTGTTTTCATGTATCGCTACTGCATTTCTAATGTCATTAGCTTCCTGTGTTTACACTTAATATGTATTCCTGGTTTATTTTATTTTGTCTCATCCTTGTTGTTGCTATTTATGCTGAATTTTTTATGTATCCCCACTCCCCTCTGTAATGCCTTGAGGCCCTGAGGGTACAATAAATAAATAAATAAATCAAGAAGATGGTAACATGAGCATAAGGAACAAGAATACCGAAAAAGACGCCACTCCTGAGCAGCTCGGGAGTGAAAGCAAAAGACACGGACCAAAATCAAGGTGGAAATAATATCGGACTCTGTATGCAGCTGCGAAAGAGTCAACGCCAGGAACCAGGAAAAGACACAATCAAGTCCCGGACACCATGGTGAAGCTGGGAGCCAGGAGCGCAGCAGGCGAAGTCGTCGGCACAAAATCATAGCGGTAAGATATGCTGGGCTGCGCATTGAAACCACGCGCTGCTCACATAAACGCAGAGAATGTAACAGAGACGGAAGAGTAGATGTCTGTCGAGGCAGTATGCTCGCAGCAAGAAGATCGGAGAGACAGAATGACAAGGACCGTGAGGAAAAGATGGATCCACATGCAGCGTAGAAGTGTAAAGCGAACAAGTAGAGACACACAAAGCGGCGGAGTCGTCGAGAGGCCAAACACAGCAGGAGCTGATATTGCGGCCGATAGGCTCTAACCTTCAAAAAGAAGAGCTGCAGATGAGCTCTCGCCTTGAAAACATGCAAAGAGAGCAGATGCAAATACACGCTGTTTTTACTGATGCGCAAGGGAAAATGCAGGTACTAAGGATCAGATCAACATCAAGGTGTGGAATGATAAAAAAGAAAAAAAAGTGTGCATCAGACCAGGACTTAAGGACCTGATGTCTCAATAGTCGGGCCGCAAAACCATCCGCAAGAGAATGCAAGCAGCAAAAGTGGCTAACAGAGTGAAAAATCACGTAGCTGGAAAGGAAGTACGTATCCGCCAGTGGAACAGCACAGGGTTAAGGAAAAAATAGGTGAAGTTATAACAGTAAATTAACAATGGCGAACAGCAGCCACACGTAAATGCACTGCAAGAAGCTAACAGAGAGGGAAAGCTAGTTGGATACAAGACACACAAACAGTCTTTGCTCCCTAGTCGAAAACGACAGGACCGTTACACAACATGACATTGTAGACACCGAAAGCGAGCACATAGCTTTGAGGTTCTTCCTTTAACCGAAAACAATGCTAGCACGTCTATACTAAATCTTGGTTGCAAACCAAGTACAACACGGTCATCCGGCAAGCAAGCAAAATAGCAGGCAGCAAAAAATGATCCAAGTAGGAGACATTATCGCAGCTCACGAAGCGTTAGAATGCACTTGACGAACACATATAGCAATAGGCACTAAGGCTAACAACGTACCCTGACAACCAACGCAAATAGAAAACGGAGTAACAAGAGGCAGAAACCCAGACCTTACACTCCACGATGCGGAATGAAAGAATATTGAGGACACCCACAGTAGCGGTCATTACATACGAGTAACAGTAAGCAATGAGATATCGTAAGCAACTCCAACGAACTGAACTAACCGACTTGGACGCGCCTAGGCAATACCGAAAAGATAAAGATCATAGTCATACAGAATCTTTGGAAGTCTGGTCAGAGGAAATAAAGAACAACTTAGAGACACTTACTTCACTTATGGAAGGGAAGAAATGGGCCACAGAGGATATGGAACAAGAAAAAACACCACCGGAAATTAAGACTACGTGTAGGCAATCCAACACATGAGCCAGGAAAATACGCTGAAGAGATCTGTCGAAATAACTGGAATAGAATATGCGACAGTTTGCACGAAAAGCTGGGCCAGCTAAACCAGGGAATACTCGAGTACCTAAGGCATGCAGTCAAGAGCAGTGGGGAGTATAGCAAATCTATGCATAACTTAATACACGAGTGTCCTGGAACACTAAAGGAGCTAGTGCGATAAAATCAATCAAGATTCGTAGGTACTGCCGACTGTTTAGAACACCAATGGGAAGTCAAAATGAGGAGTTGAACGACAGCTGACAGAAGAAACAAGAGCGGCAACGAAAAACTTGAAGGAAATGCCACACCGCACAAAGACAAAATCACAAATAAGGCCTTCAAAAACGTAGTAGAAAGCTCAATGAAGTCAATAAGCGTTATTTATTAAATCCTCGAATAAGGGATACATATTTTCTCTGAAGCTTTAAACTGGGATCCACAGACTGACAACGATCGTAACAAAATGAACAAAGTAAATAGCATCATATGTCGCAATAGGTCGAATCTACCAGCTAAAATTAAACTCCTAATATACAATGCCTTTATACTTCCACGTACCACATATTGTTTTATGATATGGGGTATTAGCACGAAACAAAACATTGGAAAAATAGTCGTAGCGCAAAAGCGGACACTAACACTGATAGCTAACAAGCCATGGTACTCAAACACAGATAACCTTTTTGTCAATTTTGATATTAAGAATCCTACGCCGCTGTATGCTTTTCGGATATTATACATGTATAAAATAACTGTGTCATGTAATAACCCTGTTTTCATCTAAATGCTTCACCCGATCCGTTACATTCTTCCTTCGGAACAATAGCGCAAACAGGACAAGTGACCAAGAACGAGCAGACACACACAGCGCTACTTCTTCTTCGTTCTTCGTTTTAACGTACGGCAGCATAATTCTTGGTCATAATCATTTTTCTCACTAGTTATTACGCTCAGTTAATATCCCACAAATAAACAATACTCCTTAATGACCTCGAAGGCAAAAAAGTTATACTGGAAAGCACCTCCAGAAATCCCTGATTTCAGTGCTTTATTTTCTTCAACAGTCTAATCAACTGTGATTTCGTGGATATGTATTGCTTGTTGAACTTGCTTTCTCGTATTGTATTTTGCGTGAATGCCTTGCTCTTGTGTTCTCGCGCTATGCTTGCTGCTGGAACTGTGCGCACAATGGGGCTCCGAAGTGCATATGGCAGCTTTTTCTGTTGTGTCCCCTCTCAAGTATGCATCCTGCGAGAGGAATAAATGATTTTCAAATCTTTTCCACGCGGAAGCAAACACAAATAACACTCGTACCTAAACCTGGAAAAGGCCCCAAAAAAGGAAACTCAAAACCAATATCACTTGCATCGTGCGTAGGAAAGGTAATGGAGCGTGTCATCTGCAGCAGGTTGCAGAACTTTCTGGAAAATGCCAACTTGCTACCGAATACTATGTTCGGATTCAGAACATATCTTTTCACGCAAGAAATTCGACTAAACCTTAAAGAGGAGATATTTACAAAAATAAACAGGCTAACAACCAGAGGGATCGTCGCGTTGAAATAAAAATTCCCATTTGATAACATCAAATATGACGCAATACTTAAAAAGTTCGGCAGTGCAAATCGGGGGCACAAAACGCAAAGCAACGTAAGAAACTTTCTCCAGAACAGGACGGCCACACCAGACATCGGTGAAGCCAGATCGCAACACCTACAAGTAGGAGGCCGATGACCTCCACAAGTAGAGCTGTTATCACGACCGCTCTTGAGTATATCATTGATAAAGCTGCCGGAGAAACTGGATCTGCATAGGTGGAGTCAAACGTGTGTTGTACGAAAATCAAATAACCATATGGATTAATAAGTTAATGAGGTAGTCCAGATATACGCAAAATATGTGGACTTCAAGGCTCGCTAGAGAAATCAGAACTTCTCATTGCGAAGAAAAGCCTGGGAAAAACCAAAATAGCTATCTGATGTTACCATCAGTATATGAAATGAGATAATAAAGCCAGTGCCGAAGAATAGAACCCTTGGCCTCCAAACGGAAGGAGATGGTAGTAGTTCGCCAACGCTACATAATTTCACTTAAACAACCACCCAAATACTAAGAATGATGGAGAATAACAAACAGGGGCCAAGGGATGAATGAATGAGACCCGATACGCTTAAAATAGGCAGTCGTATCCACAAGGATAGCGCATTGCACCCCATATACTGTCTTTAAGCCACAAGAAAAAAGAGACACTATATAGATAGGCTAATCAGCCAGGCTTACAAACAGGGGCATGAGGGGGCCTGCCAGCATGGCAAACAAGGAGTTAGAGGCCGAAGTCCTTCATAAAAGCCTTGAGGAAACCGTAGAAGCAGGCAACGAGATCGAGTATCAGAAACGGCCATAGGAAGGAACGATCGGCACACAACCAGAAGTGGCCATTCAAATAAAAAAAAATGAGGAAGACATACCACGATAAACTCGGAAATAGATGAAGATAACATAAATACTTAGAAATATGCACCCGGAATACCACGAAGAGAGAGTAAAGCCTAGGCTAAATACCTACAAAAAGCGCATAAGTGCACACCACATGCATTTATACAGACGCAGCCGTGTGTAAGGGGAAAAACACGATGGCAGTAGTAGTCATAGACAACGAGCTAAACACCAGAGCGAGTGTGACAATTGGAGAAACTCGCGCAGAAGAAGCGGAGGGAATCGCAAGAGCCATCAAGACAAACAGTACCAACCAGAACCCAATAATGAACAGATTCCCAATTGGCATGCACGAATCACATGAGATCGAGAATCTCAAGGAAAGCACTAAACGTATTGAGCAAAAGAAAGCACAAGATAACAGAAACAATAATAACCTGAACCCCCAGAGATAAGAGCCTCCCAGGCAGCAATGGCGCACGCTCCGCCGGCCTAGGATTGGCAGGCCAGGCAGCGCGAGAGGGGAACACGAAGTAAAACCCGGGGCTGATGACATGTCATGATATATACGTTACAGTAGTAGAAATCAGTGAGAATGAAATTCTCACAACGAGATAAGTCCTTCACGAAAGAAGAAATGCCTATCAGACGCTTCCTGACAAACACATACTCTCACCTAATCATAAGATATATCCAACGATTATATTAGAACGCATGCATTCTCGCGGAGAAAGATGGTATGACATCCCTTGGGCATATAAAAAAAATCAACCAACGTTGGAAATACAAACTCGACGCTTTAGCAGGTGCTGTCCAGCTCGGACGACGACGACCAGAGGAGCCTGGTCATCAGGACCCAAACGGCAACTGCCTCCAGTGAATTCTTGGACGGAGGACACTACTCACACTGCTTCATCAAAAGTAGTAGTGTAAATAAAGCGGTTACTGCAACCACCGCCTTCCAATACTGCAAATCCTTCTCTCTTTCAGTCCCGCCCTCCCGATTTCTTTACGGCGGGGTTGAGGTGTCCACCGAGAATCGAGGCACTTAATGCGGCATTTTGCTGCCCTAAAAACAACTATTTTTTTTTCTCGCATCAACTATCTCGGAAAGATGTACGTCAGTCTGCGATACTGAACACGGTACGCGGAGCTCAGCAACCGAACGCGCTAGCCGCTGAGCCAGTGCGGCGGGTGGAGTTTGTTTGCCGAAAGCTTTCACATTGACCGTGTTGTTTCATTTGACCCTGTTGTTATTTGACCGTGTTGCCCACAAACGCTTACTGCTAAAAACCCGCAATTTGCAGCTCGACGACAAAACAACTACATGAATCGAGCAATTCCTAACCGATCGTTACCAGTCAGTCAAATTTGAGAACCTCATTTCTAAACCCACTCGCGTATTATCCGGTGTCCCACAGGGCTCAGTATTAGGGCCATTGCTTTTTCTAATTTATATAAACGGCATAGCCTCTAATATTACTTCATCAATTCGGCTTTTTGCAGATAACTGCGTAATATACAGGCAGATAACCACCCCGACTGATGCACTAGCTCTTCAATCAGATCTAACAGAAATAACGGAATGGTGTTCAACGTGGCAGATGGATATTAATGCCAGTAAAACTAAGCATGTAAGATTATCTAGCGTAGCAGAAACATCGCAGAATAATTACCGGTTAAATAATAGTGGAATTGATTCCGTGTCGTGTATAAAATATCTGGGAGTATTTTTCAGTCAGAACTTAATCTGCAGGATGCTCCCATTGAATACATAACAAATAAAGCCTTTAAAAAAATTGGTCTCTTGAAACGCCGTTTACCCCTCGCGAACGCTGAAACACGGCACAGCGCTTATACAACGCTTATCAGGTCATCTGTTGAATGCGCTTCTGTTATATGGAACCCTTCCCACACGATTCTTACAAATGCTCTAGAAGCAGTGCAAAATAAAGCCGTCAGATTCATACTGTCATCTTACTCACGTCATCAAAGCGTATCAGCACTGAAGCAAGCCATGAATCTTCAACCTCTAGCTACACGTAGAAAGTTCGCCCGGTTGTCATTATTTCACACATTATACTATAGCGAAACACCATTCTCCCGAAATCATATCTTTCCTGCACCTCATTGTTCAGCTCGCCTGGATCATGCGCATAAGGTACGTCCGATTTTCGCTCGCACACTAAAATACCAGAAATCACCGCTGGTTTTGTCAATACATGAATGGAAATCATTTCCATCCAGCATTGTCGGCCATATTGATTTATCATCTTTTCAAACAGCTTTACTAACATTTCTGAACACGAAAAATGCGTCATAGAGTGCTAGACTACTTGCCGTGTTATAACGACCGTAACTTTTTGGCGGTCCTTTTTTGCTTTGCTTATGTTATGCCAATTCTTGTGTGCTGAACAGCTCCGGAGCCTCTTTTGTGTGTCATTGTATTTGTAGTTGTTTATTTTGCCCTAATTATTACTCATTTGTTTGAACGTGTTGAATTTTGCTGTTTCAATGTGTTATACTGCACTTAACCAAATGTTACCCAAACTGTGCCTTCTGTATATTGACTATCATTTGTTATGAGTTGATTGGTTATGAGTGTTTTCTTTTAATCATCCCCCCCCCCCCCCCCCTATGTAATGCCCTCTTCTGGGTCTTTAGGGTAAATAAATAAATAAATAAAATATGAGTTGAATGCGCCACACTTCCATATCGCCTTTCGACAGTGCTCATTACTTGCTCGTCTGTAATCCTCTCCACTTTACTTACGCTGAAAGGCATTGTGGGTATTCGACAAAAAAATTACGATAAGGTGTAGCAATTAAATAAAGCGTATGTTTATTTGCAAGCAGCCTAACCCTTCCTTCGAAGAATATATGAACCGGAGCAAATGTACTCAAATCACAAAAAAAAATGGCTACTAACCTTGGTCTAAGCAAACGTTCACGCCTGGCTGTGTTGCGGGGAGGAAGAAAAACGAATATCTTTCAGTAGCCCTTTACCTGCCTCTGGCTATAGCATAACTTCTAGGTTGTATCTAGTGATCCGGTAAAGGGCGAATAAGCCCGGCTATAATTCTTACCTCACTCAACCTAACCAGAGTTAGCAAAGTGCGCATGCAGCAGCGGCCCGCAACTCGAATGAGTCATCCTCGCCTTTACTAAGACAGCCTGCCCACTTGGACGCGCTGCCGACCCTCTGCGCGAGCAAGCGGCGCCTCTCCCTTCAGGCGCGCTCACCTGTGCGCACAAAGAACAACGCAAAAGAGCGCGCCAAAGAAGACAGAGAGCGTCCCAGCGGGGAACATCTGCTGGCTCCCGGTGTTCGTGCAACGGATTCACGCCGCTCACGATGTCCCGTAATTGGTCACGATCTTTTCAATCGGGCAGGCCCCATGATCCCAGGGAACAAAACAACAAGAAGAAGCCGAGGAGCTGTTGCGTAAGGGCGCCGGTAAATTAAATTATCACTGGTCTGCCGCGCAGCTCGGGTGACGGCTTGTGATCATTAGTACGCGGACGGCCCGTGGGAGACGGGAAGCGCCACCTGTGAGAGTTCAATGGCACCTCTCCCGGCGCTCCCTCTTCCTCTGTTTTTTTCATGTGGCTCGTTACTGCTGAGAGGCTAAGGCTTTTCTCGCTCAAGCTGCCATGAGGAAAGCGAACGCCAAAGGGAATATTAATCGAGCGACAACACAGTCTTGAGGGCTTGTATTGATTTGCAGCTGCCGTATCTCGTGCACGTTGCTGCTTACTATGAGCAAAGTGGAGCTTTGGAACAGTCGCTATTGCATTTTGACAAAGAGGCTCACTGCGGAAACAGAAGACAACTGAACATTTTACTCCTGCAGCATGCTAGAGGAAAACAAGGGGCATGACCAGCTGCACATAGAGCCATGCACATCGATCAGACTTGTAACCACAGAAAAGGAAATCCATGCCCCAGAAAAAATCGACAACACAATGATACAGTTACAGCTTCGTTGCTGCCGTAAAAAGATAAAGAACGCCAAAACCTTACCTTCAAATCTGAGAAGTGAAAGAGTTTTACCTAGAATTAAGTAATTTCTTTGTGAACGAGAGCAACTGACATGCCACTGACGTACTATCGGGGACAAAAGTGGTATACTCCACGCGGCGGGAGCCGGAGCAACGAAAAACTAGTGTTCCTGTATATGCTCGCGCAGGGAGCATACAGGAACACTACCAAAAACTGCGTTAAAACGCCGTCTACAGGCGGCATCTTGGAGCCAAATAGACAATCTGTGACCTTTATTATCAGCAGGCATGTCGCTTGGCTCGTTTCAATGTTTCAAAAATGTGCTGCTTCCACGACAAGTTACCCACGCGCGCGCGGGCATTTGATCGCATCATGACAGTGCACGCGCCGGCTCTCAAGCCATATCTCCAATGCGCACTGAAAAAAAGAAGACACAAAATTAATAGAGGGCCACCAGATTGCTACCGCTCCGGCGCCGCTCGGCTTTTTGGCGAGCATATGCACGAAACATTGGAACGAGTCAAGCGACATGCCTGCTAATAATAAAGGTCACAGACTGGCTGTCTGGGTGTGAGATGCCGCCTGTAGATGGCGTTGAAACGCAGTTTTCCGTAAAGCCTTAGTTTTTCCGTTGCTCGGGCTCCCGCCGCGTGGAGTATACCACTTTTGTCCCCGATAGTACGTGTCACTTGCGAGCTTGTAAATGAGTTGCGCCTCAATCATCTGCCTTGACTGCACACCTTTCGAACGCCCAATGACTTTTGTGGTCCAGTGCCGGGGATGCAGTCTTTACAATGCATAGGCTTATCATTAGCGCAAGTGAGTGCAGGAGCGCGTTCTCTTAGTCGATCGGTTCTCTTCCCACGTCCCATGAAAATGAATTTACTCCGATGTCCGCTGCCCCTTGGTGAGCGGCGCTGGTGGCAATGCCGATGTCACAGGCGCGTCCTCCCATCCTCGTCTCTTTTGTGGCAGGGGAATGCGCAGTTACTGGTGGTATAGGGGAGAGGGGCAATGTATGCCCTGCCCATTTTTCCCAATTTCCTCGCTTATCAAAGCTTTTCAGCATAATTTAAATTGTGGGGCTTAACGTCCCGAAGCTACAAACCAGCCATGAGAAACGCAGTAGTGGAGGGTGACAAATTGCACAGCACACGAGCGTTTTTCTACACCTTCATAGAAATACGATCGACGCAGTTGGGTAGAACCAGCGGCCGTGTTCTATTCAGACGGAAGCCTTTAATGTCTCATCGTTGTAAGCAGCAGTTGTCGACAGAAATGTCACGCTTTTCAATTGGTAGAGACGGTCGTGACGTCACAGTGCGCGAATTTCAAACGGGGCCAATTGTATTTTGGCTAGTAACCAAGCAACCAATTGAAGGGATCGTATAGTGATGCTCCAAGTAAGTGGGACTGAGCTTATTTAATTGCTTAATTACCCAATTAGCCTAATTAACATTGCTAGTCAGGCCATATAAATAAATAAAACCGAGTAGGTAATTGGTCGAGCTCGGGAATCGAACCCCGGTCTTCGGCGTGCGAGACGAGCATGCTAAGGCCTCCGTTGCTCTCCAAAATAAATCGGAACTCCTGCAACTGAAGCCCCTCCCCAGTGACCCCCAGATCGAACTACACATGTACGGCAATCCAGTGCCCATTGTGCCTCAGGTGAAGATTCTCGGCCTTCTCATTAGCCACACACTCGATGCAACCACCACCCTTCAGCTCTTGCAAAA
Source organism: Amblyomma mixtum (assembly GCF_055824585.1). Taxonomy (NCBI): domain Eukaryota; kingdom Metazoa; phylum Arthropoda; class Arachnida; order Ixodida; family Ixodidae; genus Amblyomma; species Amblyomma mixtum. The sequence goes on from NC_143017.1 coordinate 16,375,333, forward strand.
ACAGACCAAACAGGTCGCTGCACTTATCAGGCGGGTGGCAGCACGCAATCATGGGCTGTCTGAACGGGAGACCCTCAATATGACAAATGCACTAATCATTAGCCGCATTATATACCACCTCCCATACCACATACTCACTCAGCGGCAAACACAACAGGCAGACATCCTAATACGCACGGCTGTCACCTCCGCCCTACGTCTTCCACGGACGGTTAGCACGAAACGTCTCCTGGCCACTGGTACCCACAATACAGTGACCGAATTAATAGAGGCTCAGCGCACCAACCAATTAGTCCGCCTGAGTCGCACAGAAACAGGACAACGCCTACTGCGACAGCTACGTCTCAATCCACCCATTCCCACCCCAACAAGTCCTACACCTCAGATCATCTCTCTGCGCACTCAGGATCACATATATCAGAAGCCCCTACCGCGAAATATGAGCGCTAGTCTCCATCAGGGTAGGCGGCAGGCACGAGCGAGCTATTACACGAAAACATACAGCAACCGCTCCGATATCCTTTATGTCGACGCAGCAGAAAATTCGAAACCAGGATATTTCACGGCAGTCGCAGCCTATGAAGACGGCACAGTGGGGGCCGCCGCCACTATCCGAACTAATTCGCCTGCAGAAGCGGAAGGAGCCGCCATCGCACTTGCTCTGGCCCACTCCACCATTGACAAAAACGTAACCGAAATTTGCACAGATTCCCAGGCCGCGTACCGCCACTACCTAAAGGGCGTGGCGACGCCGGCAACACATCGTATTCTTGCCACAGTCACCTCTGTCGACCGAACGGTTACTCTGCCGTGGGTCCCTGGGCATGCCTCGATCCCCGGTAATGAGCGCGTTCATGCGCTGGCCCGAGAACTCTCCTCCCGGACCCCGGATGATCAGGCACCCAACCCTGCGAAAGAGGCTACATCGGTCCTGTATACACATCATCAAATTACAACATTCTACAAACTCAGCCGCATGACACTGCCACCACCCCACAGTACCTTGTCGCCCTCATCCAGCGCCACACGGCGACAATTACAGACAGGCTGTTTCATTTCCCCCCCACCGTCTCTCATGCTTTCACCCCACCTTTCCTCCTGATTGTACCACCTGTGGTGTGCCCAGATCCACACTTTTCCATTACCTTTGGGAATGTCCTTCCCCAAAGGCAGTACCCCCCATCCCCAATCCCACTCATTCTTCCTGGGAGGCTGCTTTACGGACCGCTCAGTCCGCCGGCCAGAAATGGCTGGTGGATCGGGCTTTACGTGAAGCGCAAGCCCGAGGACTCCTGGACCAGTAGGGGACCACCCTGGAAGATTTTAGAGCGCAGCTCTTTGGCGTCCGTTCCTGGGTTTCGCGTCGGCGTCGTCGTCGGCGTCGTCGTCGGCGTCGGCCTCGTAACCAGCTCCGCCCCCCTTTCATCCGCAGCTGGGGTTGACTCACTATCGGCTTCAGCGGCATCAGTCAGTCGCTGCTATCTCTTCCCTCCTCCCTTTATCGTGTTGTCCGCTTGCTGCGCGCGCTTCTGCCCCCATCGTTTGCCGCTGGGTGTACACGCCGCCCCCCTCCCCCCTCTTCCTGCGAGTCTCCGGTTGTCAACGCGCCGGCTCGAACTTAATTCCTTTCTTCGCTCCTCCTCCAATGCAACCCCTGTGCGGTGGCAATCAGAGAGCCAGATCGGTGGCGGCGGATCTGTATATGTGCACCGCCCGAGCCGAAATTGCCGCTGCCGTTCCCCCTGTGCGGTGGCAATCAGAGAGCCAGATCGGTGGCGGCGGATCTGTATATGTGCACCGCCCGAGCCGAAATTGCCGCTGCCGTTCGCCACTGCGAAATTATCTGCCAGTTCTTTCTGAGCCATGAGCGAGACGACCGATGGAAGTCCTCCGTCTGCTAAAAAAAAAATTCTGTGATAGCGCATACATGTGTTGCTCGATTTCTTTGCCTCAATCTATCGAAAAGGTGAAACAGCTTATTTGCTGCGCTCAAATTTCGCATTAGGAAGTAACGTGATCGTCGGTAATTTTTTTTTTTGGGTGTAATAAAGTTATTTCCAGCCATCCATCCACTCCGCCATGCCAGCTCGATGGTTTGGAATGAACAAAGGCGCGTCTAGTGGATACGGTGTCTTCGCTCACTCTCATCCTCCTCCCTGCCCTTCCGGCGAGGTTTAGGTGTCAATCGAGATATGAGAGACAGATACATTTCCTTTCCTCAAAAAACAATTTACCGTCGAGCGAGGCGTAGAACCGAATGGGAGATGGCGTTCTATGGACTCTCTGGCAGCGTTGCAAGACGCTGTCGCGTTCCACTCTTAGAGGCGAAGCTTAACATCTTAACCACACATCAGTGACCACACTTTAGGTAAAAAAAGTGCCCCCCAGAATTTTGACGGGTGTCGACCGAGATATGTGAGACAGTTAGTGCGTAATTTCCTTTCCTCAAATACAATTTTCATTTTCTTCATTACGGCCCTCTTTGTCTTCTTTCACTCCCGCTTCCTCCCTTCCTCTACGGTGCGGTTCAGGTGTCCACCGAGACGACAGAGAATTACTGCGCCATTTCCTTTCCTCAAAAAGCGTTGCGTTCAAAGGGCAAGGCATCGCGCCGAACGGGTGGTGGCGTTCCGTGGACTCCCTGGCAGCGCTACAACACGATGTCGTGTTCCACTCCTAAAGGCGAAGCTTAAGCGGCATTAATTAGCAGTTAATTACTATTCAAGCATTAATCAGTAATTAACCATTAATTAGTGGTTTGTCATCACTTAGTAGTTAGTACTCAATTATATGTGACGTCACCAGTGCCACAGAACCAGCGAAAGTGGTGCTGAAAACGCTTTCGCCTCTACCCACTTTAGACAGTCAAAGTGCCCCCTGAATTTTTTTTAATATATTGCTATCTTTTTGCTGTCTATCATGAGACGGGGCACAGACGCCGATTAATGATATCTTAGTCGAAATCAAGAGGAAGAAATGGGCGTGGGCAGGGCATTTAAAGCGAAGGCACGGTAACGATGGTACTTAAAGGTAACGGAGTGAACGCCAAGAGAAGGAAAGCGTATAAGGGGGCGGCAGAAAGTTAGGAGGCCGGAGGAGATAGAGAAGTTTGCGGGGATACAGTGGCGGCAACTGACAAAGGACAGGGTTAATTGGACAGACATGGGAGTGGCCTTTTCCTTGCAGTGGCCTTGGACTGATGATGGTGATGAAATTACAATTCCCTTTGACGTTACTTTCATAACGCTACATTTCATAGCTCTTGCGCATCCTGAACTTAATTATAATCCTTTTCATCGGCCTTCTCCTTCACATATGAGCGCTTGCACAGAAAAATATCGCGAAAAAACGAGCAATGACACAGATATCCCCCAGATATCGAGATATCCAGAGAGAAAATAATAAATAATAATGCGCTCCTGGCTGAAAACAAAAAGTGATAAGCTTGATCCCCTGCTTAAGCAGTGCTTTAAAGCATAGAAGACACACTGCAATTTATTTCAGGCCAATATGGTGACCTCCTGGTACGAACAGGGAAAAACGAAAACTAAGTCCGGGATGTCATGCGAAGACTGAAAAAATTGAAGCTCAGGGTCAGGACGATGCGCAACTGAAAACTGATGTTGATAACCTCGAATGGGGGAGTGGATTACTGAGCCTAGAAATACACCCACTTCCTCAAACAGCAAAGGAAAACCTGACGGCCAAGATAAATGTGCTGATCGTGCAGGCTAAGCTGCCGCCGTTATCTGAGAACGACGTAAAGACAATTCATGGCCTACCACAGCAAAAACATGAAGAAGTGCCGGACATAATCGTGCATTTCGGAAAGCAAAATAACCGAGACAAGTGATTGAAACGCAAGCAGAACTAACATGACAGTGTAGTTATTGATATTTTTCGAACATACTGCATTATGAGACCGAGTAGATGTGAAGATACAGATAAAAATCCGACGCGTTATCAATGCTTTGGGAAACATACTTGAAGCATGCGCAAGGTTGCGAGTAGCAGACGCTAAAAATGGCATGGCACATTGAGTTACCAAGTACAGAAGAATACATTCAGCAAGACAAAAATTTCTATAAGATTGTACATTGGGACTTTAAAACCAATAACTTTTGCGCCTTGTCTGTTTGTGTGGTTTTTGTGTTCCCGCGTTGTTCGTTCCTTTCAGTAGCGCACTAATGAAGTTAAATATGAACCAACCAGGCTCACTTTCAGATTTTGCAGCTTCATTTACGTGCGTATATAAGCACACAGGGTGCCTCGAAACAGCGCCCCCTTAGTTCTTCTGCCTGAAGGCCGACGGTGGCAGTTCAGCTGCACGAAAACACCGGTTTTTCTTTCGATAAAGCCTCCATAAGGAGTTCGGTTACCATGGCTTTTATGAATAGGCGCGAATTTATATAAACTGAGTTCATTCCATCCTGTTCTAAAATTTTATTCTGGAAGATAGCTAGTTTCCTTCCGCAGTGCTATAAAAAGCATACTAAGCATTTTGCGCTGGAAGATTGAATGAAGAGTTTACTTTCACCATCGCTCGATGACATAAGTGAGGGGAAGCATCAGGGAAACACGTGCCGAAAGTTCCGACTGCTTAATGTTGCGCCAAGAACGAAGTGGTTTTCTCTGTTCTCTTCCGACTGCCCGCAGTCTGCCAGAAAGAAACGGCGCGTGCTCGGCTTACGATGGAAACACAAGAATGGCTCGCGAGTAGAAGATCTCATGCCACCGCGAACATGATTTGATGGAAGCATCGTCCGCGCGGGGCCATTAGCCCGATGGAGAAGCGCCGCTCAGCGCCAGCGTACCTCGAGTAGCCGGGCGCTTATTCTCTTTCACTCTCTCAACCTCTCTTGCTTTTGTCGTAACCTCCACTTGTGCTTCCCCAGAGCGCCGCTCGCTAACCGGTTGCACCTTGTCTCCCAGCGAGATGCAACGTTCATCATACCGGCATCAAGTGGGGCAGTGTAATGTGCAGTTGGTCGCGGCGAGGCTTAAATTGCGGCGCGAGCATCCTCTCGGCAGCGGACACTGAGAACCCGCGGGGGCAGATGCAGACTGAAAGATACTCTTCGCATTCGCGCGCGCTCATCGTCTCTTGCTCATCGCTGGAGAAGCAGGGCTCCCAAAGGTTGCGCACTCGGACCCGGCATAGCTTTTAATTAAAGAGACACTCTGGGCCCTGGATCCTTCCCCTGCCGAGAGAACGCGCTCTTCAACCTGCCGCACTCCAGGGGCCCTCAACGCACCGAAACCGGGCTGCCGGCTTAGTTCGTGCACACGAGCTGCACACCAGCGCCTTCGGGTTAGCCGAGCTGGAACGATGGGCGCACATCCCTGATCGTATTTTGAACTCACAGGCAGACACTCGAAAAAGGAGTCTCATCGAAGCAAATTGCTGATATCGTCATGTCAAATTCCTTTTGCTGAGAAAGAAATGAAATGCTATACGCAGACGTTCAAGTGGTAAGGTTCGCTCATTACTACCTGGTGCCAGCTACCGTCCGATTTGTTCCTCCGCGCCTCAATACACCTGGCTCTCCACACTCGTTCTGCTGACGGTCGTAGCCTCCTATTAGGTCCTGGCAGCCTGTCGAAGCTACTTTCAGACGATCGACAGCCAGCGTGTTTCCTGCAGCTCAAAAATAACTGGCTTTTCCGTGAAGAAAATAAAAAAAGTTGTACTAAAGTTTTGTCATCTGTTTAAGAAAACTTGCCCTTGGCCTTGTTACTTTTGTTTCAACCTTTATTTGAAAGCGCCAAGAAACATGACGCAAACAATTCAGGGGGTATTGACTGCGAGGCTGTTTGTGCTGCACTAGTGCTTTATTTGACTACACATTACAAGTACACACTTTGACTGCCGACTTTGACAGCTTCTCTAGCACGACTCTCTCTCTCCCTGCTTCGATGAGTTCGGTTGTATCCACGGCTCTGTTCGCAGTGATGAGGTATGTAATGTGGTCACCCACGGACGCCTTACGCCCATCATAATAACTACATCACGTGCTCAATCGGCCACCATGCTCTCAGCTGCAGTGAGGTGACGCTCAACTGCCTTAAAGTGCGCGAAATGTCGTGGCCCTCAAGACGCCTCCTAGAAGGACTATCCTCACCTAGAAAGGTGTTCGGGACGTGCTCCAAAAAATGGCCAGAAATTAACCGGAGCACAAGGAGGCTGCGGTTTCGGTGCAGCGACTACGTTCCCTGAGCTGAAGGTCTTTTAGGACAATATAGCTAGCATTCCTAAAAAGGCTGAACGTGCACCGGCAAATTTTCCTCCGCCACGAAATACAGCTTGTAAAGCTGAGAATGCTGCCTCAGACCAACCGAAGCCAAACACTTTTACTTCTTGTCGCTGCTGCCATGATAATGACCAAGCGCAGCTCCTAGATGCTGCGCACGCAGTGGCTGCCTGCGTTATCACTTGTGCTTTTATCAGCAATTCTTTACTGCGTTTGCCGCTTTGACCGTGGCTCACTTTTATAGAGGGACGGTAGACCTCCTGCCGCCGCGGTAGCTCAGTGGTCACGGCGCTCGGCTGCTGACCCGAAAGAAGTGGGCCGTGGCAGCCGAATTTCCATGGAGGCGAAATTCTAGAGGCCCGTGTACTGTGCGATGTCAGTGCACGTTCAAGAACCCCAGGTGGTCGAAATTTCCGGAGTCCTTCACTACGGCGTCTCTCATAGCCGGTGTCGCTTTGGACGTTAAACCGCCATAAACCAAACCACACGCGGCGGCGGCGCTGCTATCTACAATCTTCTGTGCAAAAAATGTCAGACTCTGCCTAATCGTAGAGCAGTTGCAGAAGGTTGCGAAGTTTCAATACAGGAAAATCAAAACGAAATGATTGCAGTGGTGCACCGTCCCAAATGGCAACATGAAAAATTTTGCACATTATTTTGGCCGGATTCTAGAATAAGCGACACTGAATAAATGTTCGTTTTTATGCAGTGTTGAATTTAATGTGAGTATTCCAGACCACAACGCTGAGGTACGTGATTTTAACACGAATATTCTCTCCAGTAGATTTGTCAACTTAATAGAAACAGGAACACGTGTTCATGCAGTACTGTGTTCGCACTTGACTTAAGGTGCACTGAAGAGGAAACTGAACTCGTCTTTTTGCCGCGGGAACTCAATCTGCACGTTCCGAGCATTCTTAGAAACTTCGATTTATTGCCCTGTGTGGCTGGTTTTCCTAATGAAACCGAATTAACGTCCGGCTCCCGCCTTTTTTTTTAATTCTCCCTCGCACGGTGGGCGGAGTCGACCAACGCGTGGAGTGCCTTTCAGCCAGTCCCGCGGCGGCTTGCCGCTCTGTAATCGGCGGAGTAGTACGTAGTAGTCCGTAGAAGCAAATAGTCCGAGCGTATTTTTATTTCTGCGGGCTTATTTTGCGGCTATATTATCTGCGAATGAAACTGTTTATTCACGGAAACCTAAAAAACAAAATAAAGCGAAAGCAAAGCCTCCACGGAGCTGGCTGCAAGGCACTGCACGGGTTGGTCGACTCCGCCCACCGTACGAGGGAGAATTAAAAAAAAAAGGCGGGAGCCGGACGTTAACTCGATTTAATTAGGAAAATCAGCCACACAGGGCAATCAATCGAAGTTTCTAAGAACGCTCAGAACGTGTAGATCGAGTTCCCGCGGCAAAAAGACGAGTTCAGATTCCTCTTCAGTGCACCTTTAAATGTGATGAACATCAAAACGACTGCACTTTCTTGTGGCACAATTGCTTATCATGTGAGCCATCACTGTCCGGGTTTTGCCATTTTTCAGAATAAGAATACAAAGCGAAACATTTTTTAAGTCGAGTATTGTGCAGCATATAACAGACGCCTCTTTGGAAGCATTTCAGCGCGATGTCACGAACTTCGACTGGAGTTTTGTGTTCCAGAAGGCGACGTCAGTGGTGCGTACGACCGATTTTTTCACCATTTCGTTCTTTCTTGTTCTAAGCACTTTACGTTTGAAATGTACACACTTTCGAGAAAGATATGAAAACCGTGGGTCACACAACATAGCTGCTCAAAATTGTAAACAAAAAAAAATCGTTCCTATCAAAAGTTCCTTAAAACACATGCAGAAGGTGCGCTCCATTCCTTTGAAAAAGTTGAGGAACTATTGGACTCTGAGCGACAGGATGCTAAAAGTTCTTATTACCCCCGGCACTTTTCTAATGCCAGTTCAAGGCGGCCTGATATTTCCTGGAAAGCTTCAAACGATGAGCTTGGTCGCCGTGCGATCGAATAACTCTGTCACAAGCACTGTACTTGTCAGCGGAAGAAAACTCGCAGACCATTTTAACTGACATTTCCTGCAATGCGTTTCTTCATTTCAAGATCTTGCAGACAAGCGATAAAAACAAATGTTCTGTCATACCTCCCTGAGGGAAAGATAATATCTAGACCCGTCAAAGTAGTGTTTACAGACAACAAGTAAAGGTTGTGACGTCTGTAAACACGCTGACAGTAATATTTTCAAAAAAGTTTACTTGGAATGCGCACTCAGAACACATTTGTTTCGAATGACTCCTCAGCTCTTAGTATTCTTGCTTACTTCAATCATATTTTTCCAGTAAGGGTAAAGTTGTTGCTCTACAATACGCAAGTGCTCTCATATACAATACTGCAACATAGTTTCGGGCACAACAGTGCTAACAAAGCTCCGCAGATTACATGTGCTACGGAAAAAAGCCGTCCGATCGAGAGCGAATTGCCATTCCTTCTCCGCCGCCGTGGTGGCTCAGTGGTTATGGCACTCGGCTGCTGACCCGAACGAAGCGGGTTCTATCCCGGCCGCGGCGGTCGAATTTCGATGGACGCGAAATGCTAGATGCTAGTGTACTGTGCGATGTCACGGCACGGTAAAGAACCCCAGCAGCTCTAAATTTTCGGAGCCCTCCACTAAGGCGTCCTTCTTGAACTGAGTCGCTTTGGGACGCTAAACTTATACAAACAAACGTTCCTTTGATCTAGAATGACTATATTTGTGAAGTATTTTATTCTTCCAATCTTCAGAAAATATATTTTTAGAGGGTTTTATTATGCTATAATCAACCTTAACAACACCGTAATAATCCCTGCACTGTATTTGAACAAATTCGAGAAAACATCAGCTGTCGTAACACAAGACAAAGAGAAATCTGAATTATCCCAACACCACAATCTTACTCTGTGAATCAGTCTTTAAGTTACAACCTTCTAGTCTTGCTAAACAAATTAAGAAACGACAAATTTGATATAGCCCACAATTCAAAACACGAAATTTCTGATTACTGCCGGAACAGTTTCTGTCCTTTAAAAAGGGTATTTTACACGAGGCATATAAAATTGCTTGTTCATTTTCTGTGGCACTTACACTGTACACTTTAAATGGTTATTCGAATGAATTTGCTGTCACTGCAAGTAAATTTTGTGAATTCTTTTTTCTGTGCTTGTCGTGATCTTCATGATGGTCTTCATGATATACACCCCCCGTAGAAAGTATACAGCCCAAGGGCTTTGCTTGTGAGGCCTGCAGCATGTCTCGTTATGCATCCTCGGTGACCGTAATCTTTTGAAATAGGAATGGCTTTCAGTCCTGAATCCTTCCAACGTTTGGACTGCTTGATGTGCAAGGGAGCCACGCTAAAGAGCTTAGAAGCAAACCCCTTGGGCTGTATACTTTTGACGGGGGCTGTAGGGATGTGTTTTTCCAGCTTCTACGTTTGACTACACCTCAGGAGTTTTTGCATCGCGCTTAGCTTATGTGTGACTTTGTGCGGGCTCGCTTTTTTTGCACACATGATGTTATTAAATGATGTGAAACCCTCGCCTTCCTCCTGTACTGCCAATCCAGGCAAGGGGCTTATTATTTTTATTTCCTTTTCGGTTGCCCCAACCTATTCTTTGTACTGCCACTATCTCAAGTAGTCGGGGCAGTCAGTGAAGCTGTCATTACTGCTTTCAGTCCCTACTCCTCCTGTGTAAAAAAAGAAGTAAAGCAAACTTGAACTTGAAAAAATGCAGGGGCACTTAGGCTCTCTAAAGTGCTGCAAGGCGAAATCGTTTCCCGGCGCACTGTTTTTTATTTACTTTTTTATTTTTCATATTTTTTATTTTTGCTCCTTTTCTTACTTTTATTGTTTTTTGTTTTTATTTCCATATCTTATTTTGTTTTGTTTTTATTTTTGTTTATTTTCTTATTTTTATTTTTTATTTTTGCTTTTCTTGACTTTATTCCTATTTTATTTATGAAACCCATGCATTCACTAGATGCGCCTTTATTCATGCTCGAACCTTCAGTCTTCGTGGCGGAGTGGTGGCGTCTCCGCTTCAAATGCCAAAGGCCATTTCGATTCCCACCCTCAGCGCAGTTTCTTTTTAAGCAGTGACGCCGAAAGGCGGACAAATCTGTCGACGCGTCTGTCGACACGGCTGCCGACGCGTCTGCTAACGCCAGTATGAGGCATTAAAGGCTTTCGCCTTAATACTATCAGCAGTTATCCTAACCAGTTTCCCGGGACTGTGTTTTTCGAGCCCACTGATGCAAATCAAGCTTATAACGTGTACATAGGAACTAGCAACAGTAAAGCATTGGATATCAACAATATGAAAATATATCCATTGAAATATGTCTCACCCATCATCTCACCCTTGCTTTCTTGCATCCGCAGTCTTGCATTTTAATACAGGGTTTTTCCAAGTAGAATTAAAAGTGCTAAACTGCCTGTTATTCATAAAGGGGGCAACTGAAATGCACCATCAAATTACAGGCCGATTTCAGTGCTTTCTGTTTTCCGAAGGACTGGGAAAACTTATTTCTTGAACAATAGCTAACAAAAGAGCAAATTACTCATTGGCATCCACCAAAGCGCAGCCATACGGCTACGCTGAGGATAGCTATGTTTTTGATAAAAATAAGGTAATATCTGTCTCACAAATTGGTTTCAGGACCATTAAATCTACGGAAACAGACTTGTTAACAATAAGGACCATTCTATTGAAGAATCTTAATGAGAACCTGTCTACGGTCGGCATTTTCCTTGATTTTAGTAAGGCTTTTGAATGCTTAAATCGTACAGTTCTACTTGGCAAACTCCAAACGTACAGAATCCTTGGTACACCCCTCAGATTGCTGGAAGGCTGCTTCTGAAACAGAAGTCAGTGTCTGTGAATAATGAGCTTCCATCCCTCTTGCCTAACACTTGTGGGGCCCCACAAGGCAGCATAATGGGGCCCCTTTTGTTTGTTGCGTACATAAATGGCATCGTAAGTAAGGATCCATTCATTGATATTGTAATATACGCCGATTATAGTGCACTATTTCTTTCACTACCTAAACTCAACGATTCAATAGTGAAATTTAATAACCTGCTTACTAAGTTGTCAAGGTAATCGATTAGAAACTAAAGGTAAACTCTACAAAGACCAATGCTATAGTATTTAACGGAAAAAATACCGGTAATCCAAAAATGCCTGCTGAATTTCGACGACCAATAAACTGAAAAGCAAAAGGTCCTAGGAGTATGTTTTTAATGTTTTATTTTTGAAATTGGGATGCCGACACTAAAAACTCTCTTAGATGTGCGGGGCCCCTCCTTACCTAATAAGTGTCAACTGCAAATTTATTTTGCTACACTTTTTGTCATATTAACTACATCAGTTCAGTATGAGCCACAATGATTGAACAAACATAAATAAGGTTCTTACACATGTCAAACTTTCTTGGACAAAGATATTAAAATTGGAAAATTGTAAGAAACTGTTACGGCAGTGTTGTCATGTGTAGGAAAACCTTTCTTTTGAAGTGTTTCCATCAATCGCATCGAACAGTTAAGACTCTCATAGGAAACCAATTGGGAACGCTTTTGACGATAGCAAAAACATCAATAGAAACAAAAATGCAAGACTGCCGTCGAATGATCTGCGGAAATATTGATTGTTATGTTGAAATCTTTCATTATATAAAAAAGTGCGTTCCTAAAGTGTTTCCCGATTAAAAAACGTTTTGTCCAGTATTGTTGGGTATGATACAAAAAATTCGAAGAATTGCCAAATGTCGATAGCATGAATACCTCCAAGTTTGCCTTCGAAACGCTTAAGATTGACTGTGTTGATTGCTTATATAATGATAAGCTGTTAAGGAATATGTATTTTTCGCTAGCATATATTTCTGTTTTATTCTACACTGGAATGTTTGGACACGCGTCGTACTAACATAAACGAGAAGCACTAATACAGGGGATATACCACGTTTTCGCACTAATTAAAAATTTTGCCTCGTTACGTGCCCCATGTTCTAAACAGATATAAACATGCAACGGGATGTACCACGAAACTAAAGACCGCCCCGGAACAAAAAGACGACGACGAAACAGGACAAGCGCTAACTTTCAACACAGCGTTTATGGCTGTGTTTGGATGTACCAAAAAGTGCTGCGTAAATGTTTTGCTGAGATGTGATTTTATGTCTCCGCTTGAGTATAGCTGAATGTTCACTTCGTGTTGCTAATGTTTAGGTTCGATTTAGTCAAAAGATTATTAGTGTCCGCATGCACACATGTACATTTTTTTCATAGTGGAACTATTGTATGTGTGACTGCTTTGGAAAACTTTTGTACCACTCGTTGCTATTGCATGCAGTGTTTCCTGGCCACAGTCAAGCTACACAGACAGCTTTTAACCAGGAAACCCTCAAGTTGAACGTAGGAAATATACTTATTGACTTTTGACTATTGTGCTTAGTGACCACCTACCTATCTTCTTGTCTGTGGTTCAGGCCTTCAGCTGCAGAAAACATATGCAAAAGCAGTCACATCGGGAAATAAACCCGTGCACGTTTTCGGTATTTCGTTGCCTTATAAATGATGCTAACTGGAATGAAGTGTTCAGAGCGTCGGACCCTAACGTTGCATATGACCTGCTTCTTGCTAAGTTCTAACATATATATTTTCCCTGTTCTTCAGAAAGAAAGTTTATTTTGTCACAAAACGCATGAAAGCCCTGCGTTTATCGTGAACTGTTAAAGCTTATACAAACACATGATACACAGTGCAAAAGGTTGCTTCAAACCAGAAGTCCTGATCTGAGCAGCGAAAAATAATTATTATGTAAGTCTATTCCGTTGAACAAAACGACGGTCGGAATCTGTTAGGAAAAAACTTCAATTTGCGTTTGACAGTATTGCACTCAACCAACTACAAGCCACACAAAAGACTGCACAGAGAATCAAACGAAAAAGATTTATTGAATGCCTTTAACAATGATAATCTCCCTAACAAATCCACAGCGCCTGGTAACAATGGTTTCAGCTCTAGTGCAGGTGCATTTAATGACACTGTTTTGAAGCGAAAAGCTTCACTACGAGGGTCGGAGCCGAGCTTCGCGTATGCCGGTTATGCTGAAAAGCCATTCTGCGCATGCGCGAAATCGAGTAAAGTCACGCGCAGCAACAGGTGAACGCCGACTTCGTAATAAAAAAAAGAATAAAAACAAGCACAGAAACGAGAATAAAAAAAGAAATGAAAGAAATAAAATATCACAAATAAAAAAATAATTAAAAGACAAACAGTGCGCCAGGAGACACTCATATCTCGGTGGACACTGGAACGGCGCCGTAAGAGAAGGAAAATGAAAAGAAAATTGGTTTTAAGGAAAGGAAATGACGCCTGTCTCTCTCATATGTAGGTGGATACCCGAACCGCGGCGTTAGGGCCTTAAGGAAAATGAAATGAAATGAAAACTGGTTTTAAGGAAAGGAAATGCCTGTCTCTCATATCTTGGTGTACACCCGAAAGGAATGGACACCACAGTACATGTCTCTAAAGCAACCTTCTGAAGGCCGGGATACATGCGACGTTTTTTTCGACGACATTCGCGCGGCAGAAAACGTCGCGGCGGTGCGACGCCCGGCTGGAGATACATGGAGCGTTGAAGCGGCGGCGCGCCGCCGTGTATCCCTCGACGCGAAAGCAAATGTGATCAACAAGTGGCAAGGAGGTCTGTGAGAACCACTGTGCAAGGAGGTCTGTGAGAACAGCGACGCTGACCATTCTGTTAAAATCGGGAAAGTTTCACTTCGACACCACTGTACAAATTTTAGCACGCGCGCTTAAGTATCTATAAAGATTTGCGTGCTCGAATGCATGCCGTCGCGTACTTTTGGACGCCCGCTCGGCCGTGGACACCATTGGCTGCGGTTTTCTTTGAGACATTCGCTTCAGGGAGGGAGCACAGGCATTCCGATGACGCGTTTATTTTTACGACAATAACATTTCCGTGCCAAAACACTGCGCAGCTCGACCGTCATGGCGGCCATGTTGGCGGCGGCAGGCAGAGGACCGGAAGAGCGGGCTTTCTGCGCTGCTATTGGCTCGCTTCAGCCGCCGCTTCCGGCATCACCGGACGCCGCGCGTCAAAATCTAGCCGGTCCTGATCGGCGGCGGCGGGCGTTTTTCTCAACGGCTTGCGTCAAAACTGCGCCGTCGGGCGAAAATCGACGACTCGCCGCGGTAAAAACGCTCCATGTATTCCGGCCTTAAGAGAGCACCCTATTCTCTACACGCGCGTCTCCTCCTCCGCCTCCGTACAGGCAGTGTGTGGACGGCCGAACGCCTCTAGCGTTATCGTGGTACTCTCAGTGCATTGTGCGCGAACTGCGACAGCCATGACTTCAAACCAAGCGTAACTGAACCTTTTCGCTTGTATGTCCAGGCTTAACCACAGCTAAACCACTGCCATTTTTTTTTTCAAGCCCGTCTCACAAAATAAAGTGATACTGCGCTCATGTTCCTAACAGCAACAAATCTCTCGATGCATCTGGCATTCTGATCAAGTCCGTTAAACATCTTCTATATGTAACTGCGCCTTGCTTAGCGTACGTTTTCAACAATTGCATCTGAGAGGGAACGTTCCATGGAGACGAAATACAAACACGCGCGTGTGCTGTGCGAAGGCAGGGCACGTTAAAAAACCCCCAGTGTTCAAAATTAATCCTAAGCCATTCAGTACGGCGTCCCCAATGCCCATGTGTGCTTTGGGACATTAAATCCCACAATTTACGAAAGTGTTGTATAGCATGCAAGCTTCGACTAAACTGTATAGAGGTGGCGAGTTTTCGCAGTTTTGAATAAGGCGGATCCCAGGCAACACAGGTGACCGGCCCAGTATTGCAGTTTGATGGTTTCACCCTAGTCCTCTGTAGGAGCGGCCTTTGCCAATATATTAACATTGGGCTAATTAGCTGTGCTTTCTGGGAATTCAAATGAGGAAACTGACATGCCTACTGATAAAAACGGTCGCCCTTTCCGATGTCTTGGCGCCACGCGCGGATATCACGTGGTAGTACGAAGCTGTTCAGTTGGCGCTCATGGGGCCTTGACCGCTTTTCTCTTCCATAAAGTGCGTGTTCAAAAGTGATGCACCGCACATGCTGAACAGCTAATACCCATGTTTGCCAATGTAGTTATAACTAGCCATTTTAACAGTACCGTCAAAATCTCAGTATGCATAACTGAAAGGATGAGCGACATGGGGATTCTGAACTATAGATTTCTGTGAATAATTCCTTCACTTGCTCTGGTTTCTTCAGGTCCAGTCCTTGATTTGAACTTCAAAATATGATCTTGAGGTGAGGTTTGGTCAGGAATTGAGTTGATGGTGCCTGAGGTGTCCCTGCGACCTCAGAGGATAAGGACGAGGCTGAGTGAGGTTACTAGAGCTTATTGAGGTTGACGTAAATTCGATGTTTTCGAAGTCAAGTGCTGCCCCCCCCCCCCCCTTCCTTGTTGCTCTTCTGGAAGGATAAAAAGCAAACCGTATGGTCTGCAGCTATTTGACAAAAGGTGGATGTTGGTGTGAACGCCTTTGCCAACTATACCCGCAGTGCTCTGCGAAGTCGCACAACCTAGAGAATTCCGCAAAACCAAGATTGAAAACCACTGCAGAGGAAAGGCAGATTATCTGAGCTAGTAGTTTTCCATGCCTGAAAACTACCAACTAGTTTTTAGTGCCGTGTGTGTCTTTTCTTCTTAGTCGCTTGTTCGGTACAGCTGTTAATTAATTGCGGAGTACATTCTGGGACTCTGTAGCTGGCGTGACAAAACTAAGGAGAGTGCCAAAAAGTTGTCTGTGATGTTATCACGTGGTACTACCCCCATCGCGGAGCACGGTTTGCTGACGTTATCCTTTCCATCCGCAGTAAAACTGCGTGGACAGTAACGGGAATTCCTTCAATGCCAAGCGTCTGCCCAAAGCAAATGGACTGCGGAGGGAACAACCAACCTGCAGCGTCACCTCAACAGCCTGAGTGTCATCATCATCAGCCTGACTATGCCTACTGCAGGGCAATGACCTCTTCCATGTCTCTCCAATTAGCTCTGAGTGTGGACGACCATCTTCTTGTAATGAGCTCGACGAAAGTAGTTCTGCAGCTAAAGGAAGATATGAAGGACGAAACCATATCATTCACATGGACATCGAGGATTTGTTTTGCTCTGTGCCTCACAGCGGCCTGTCCGCAGCTGAGGTCACGCGATCCAACACTCGGGTCTGCTACGGTTAAAGAACTCTTCGGGTCTTAGGAAATGGAAATTGCTTTTCTGAAGAAAGGAAATGACGCAGTGACTGTCTCAGATATCTCGGTGAACCCAACCGCACCGTAAATGGAAGTGTTAAAAGAGGGAGTCTTCTTCCGGGGACAGAAAAGTGTTGTACATATTTCGATATGTGGACAATTTCTTTGTTATCCTCAAAAGAAGCTCTACTAACTCCCTAGACCAGACGATCACCCGTGTTGTCCCCCTTTTCACTACGCATTCGGAGGGTAGAACTTCAGGTAGGAGCCTCCGAAAGGCAATTCTTGTTCACTTTCTAGATTTGTTAATCACTTTTCAACGAACACCCGTGTCGGACATACAACCCTCTTTCAAAAAAAGCACTTTTGCCCTTCGATAACGTGCCCTCGAAGTTTATTAAGCGTGGTACAGTGCCTTCAACTATCCAAGCGGCCCGCATACAATGCAGAGCAGTGCTTCAGCAAAGTTACACTGTCTGCTCAGCGCAGGCTGCACTCCAGACCCGGTGCGTAGCATTCCGGAAACCCTGCTGCAGAATCTCAAGGTCAAAGGCAAGAAGGGTAACAAGCAAGAAGGAATCCGCTAGCTGGTATTCCGTATCTTCATAAGCTCACGCACAGCTCAAAGAAGGTAGGGAAGCGAAGCGGATTTGTATGACAACTGTAAGAAGTGAAATAGATGTCAGTCGGTGTACACTCGCGCGCTCCTCAAGACGCTCTGCTGATTGCCAAAGCCGGGGCACAGTGTGTCAGCACCTCTCACTGACAAGGAATATGGTTTCCTAGAAAGTTGCTCATTTTGACACAGCTTTTGCGTTCCTGTACTGACTTTTACTTTCCGTTACTTCTTTTTTTTTGCTCGTTTTCTTTAAGCTTACTTCGTGTTCATTTTTATGATTGCGAAGTTCTGACACAGCTTACGCTCCAGTCTTTCATCCTTCTTAGCAATGTTTTGTTTCTGTTTTCTTTTACCTTTGACTTTATGATACGTTCTCGTACCGGTTACCTTTTATTTTTGTCTCTACATTTCGTTTTTACAGTGCTCTGACTAGAGCTTTTAATTTTGCCTGTTATTCCGTGTTTTCTAGTTACCTACTGGTCCCCGGGTCTGCTGTGTTTAGAACTATTCCTGTATACGTGACAGACGTTTGATAAGGCTAATGATGGATGGTCATTTAATATGAAGGTTTCTTCGGTTTGTGTGTTGTTAATTGCTTTTTGGCGACACACGCGTCGAGCTCAACATTTAAAAGCCTGCTCGTCGCTCTCAATAAATTGTTGCTAGTTCGCCGCCCGTCCTGTTAGCTTCTGCGTTGGTCCTCGTCTTTCCTCGCTGCTCCCTCTAGCCATGCAACAAGACCAACAAGCTCAAACCCCAACTCGAGAACCAACGTGAGCCAGACTATTCACCAGCATATAAGTAAAACGCTGAAGACTTGACTGTCCAGCGCCATCGGGGTAGTGCAAATCCCTCATTGTAACCTTCCTTTCGAACAGCCCAGCCCCCGTCACCCGCTAACGAAGACTTATTAACATAGACGGCCCGCTGCTGAAGCTGCACCATTTTTCCTAGTGAGCAGCGGGTGAAATTGTTGTTTTCCTCACTCAAGCAATGCAGGGCTGGGACATGACTCACGGCCCCTGTTGCTTCCCTGCTTTGCTATCCATGGCCGCAGTGAGGCTGCGGCCTAGCAGCACAAATGGCGAAACTCGTGGACGCCGAAACCGCCTCAGGGTCTGCGCAGCAGCGGCCGCCATTTTGATTGGCTTGCTTCAGGAGCTTCATTTGCATGAAGCGTTCAGGCTCTACTTATGCGCCCAGAGCAGCGAGTGAAAAGGAAAACTCAGTGCCCACAAACTTCACTCAACTTTTCCTTGTTTCGCTGGAATTTTCTTCTCTTGGAGAAAGCCAGTTGCTTGTGCTATGCTGGCACGTTGCATGCTCGCTTTCGGCGTAACAGAGCAATTAATTTTCGTTCAGCCGTGTGGTGGCCACCCAAGTTAGCTGGCTCCCAAGCACACAACTTAGCAAGCTCCGAGGGTAACTTGCTCCAGTTCGGCGGCGCGCACTTTTACCCCTGCTTGAGCGTTGAGCGCTGCGCAAGAGATTCAGACGGCGCTCGTTGATGATGACTTGCTCCTGGTACTTCGACGAACAGCAAGTGCTCGGCAGTGGTCCATAAATAAATCGGTAGACCAGTCAGGCTCCCTTGCTTCCCTTAACAACTTACTTCGCCAGGACAAATTTACTGACACATTATTTCTACCTCCAACCATAACAGATTGGAACGAGCTGCCCGATAAGAGCATTCAATCTCCGAGTATGACAAAAGCAAAAAGCTAACAGGATTTACCAGCAAATAAATTTGTCTTCTTATTCTTAGTCTATTTCACGGGCATTTTTTTACATAACAAGTTTCGTTTTTGCGCTATACGTTTTATTTTCCTTCTTTCATGTGTGTAAATTATTTTAGCATTTTATACACAGCGCTTTTGGGCGTTTTGTAGTTCGTATGCGCTGCACTATGTTGTATGCAATGTGACCCCGTCTGCTTTGACTTAGACCGGGATACATCCATAAATAAGCAAAGTCCAGTACTGGGAGTTGTAAATATTTATAACAGTTTGACGTTAGGCTAAACAAAAAATTAGATGAGTCGTTAATGAGTGTTTTCACAGCACACGCTTCGCCTTATTTTTTTTTTCGTGGGAACACCAAGGCAATTTCTTGCATAGGATAGTGGGCGGCGGGGTGTTTGCCGTTCTAGAAATTAGTATCGTAAAGGACCTAATTCCTCTGCCCCCAATATTCAGCTTCTGCAACATCATCTACACAACTTTCATTAACACAATGGTTTCAGGTATATCCTTATCCCTGGTAGCTTCACTCGTTCCACCAATAAGGACTTGCCCTGCTCTTCATGGGAGTAACCTTAGCTTCGCAATCGTTATCACTAAACAATAAACCAGACAGGGGCGTTGTTTGCTGTCCCCATCTTGATCCGCTGATCCGTCACGCGAGATTAATGTATCCGGAATTCCCATATTCTCTGAGAAGTCCATTACGAGTGGCCACCAGACTCTCGACGCAACTTCCACAGAGTTCCTATTCCGGTGAAATAACAGCCTGCCAGGTGGTCCATTCTACTGAAATTCCACAATCAGCAGTCTTCTCCTCTTTGTGGTGTCGTTTTCACTTCGAAATTGAGACAATTGTCGGCGATCAGTCTGCCGTCGCCATCTCTGGTAACGCCGTCTCTCCTTACAGCATGCGAAGAACTTGTCGTATAGCTCTCATTCTTCCAACTGCGTAGTCATCTTCGCCCAAGGGTTCGTTCCTATTCTCTTCACCTCCAGGGGAATCGTTTCTTTTGAGTTCCTTCGCTCGTTGCCTTCTTTTCTTGCGCTGCCTCCTGTCGCCTCGTCTTAAGTCCTGTCGAAAAGCAGAGGCCATCCACGTCTCGATCCTGTTTGGCTGCACCAGCCAGGATATTAATTCGATAGCGACGGTATTTTCTCCTGCAACGATTTTACTCCATGTCCATGCAAAAGGGTAGAGCGTGGGTATTATGTGACAACTATTGGGACTTACTGTGCGTCTGAGGTCTTTGGACCGTGGTGCAGAAGTTCCGCAGTTGATGCGCACCAAAAGGCTTCCCATACAACTTGTTTATTTCCTACAAACTCATTTCGAAAATTCCGGCTTCATCTTCTACTCTCCTGCTACTTCGATAACTTATAAGTAGGAGTTTGGCATTTCGGTTTTTATGTTTCGAAAATTCTGCTGACCGGTTGCGGCATTGATTTCAGAACGCAGTTTTCGTTTTTTATGTTAGCGAATACTATTTTCTAGGTACCAATAACTGTTTTTTTTTGGCAATATAATCTGGTACTCTTGTGTGGTGAAATATCACCTAGAACTTAACTTGACCTTTTTGTCTTCCCGATCAGTCGATTTACCAGAAATTATCAGAAAATGGTATCACATAGACCTGTGCTTGTAGGAAGGAATACCACCACCATTAAAAAAGGAACGGAGAGATCCATAAGATGGAAGCAAAGGTGGAATTTGACTTCCAACAGCCAGAAATCGCCATGCTAATGTTGGATGCCTCCACTGAGAGAAACGCGAGGCTTGGCGGCCTCACGTGGTCTGCATCTTAAGGACAGTGACGGAACTTTTAGTTATTTATTCATTTATTCAAATACCTGCATATCGCCCTAGTGGGCGATTAATTGTAATGTACGGCGTAACCTCAGGAATGGTGCCTACGGTGAATGGATCCACTCAGTGAGGCTTGGGGATGAGTCAGAAAAAAAGGAGCGAAATATTGGTTGAAGCAGGTTGCCTTATCTGCATCACTGATAACAAGGCCACCTTTTTCTGTTATCGGCGAAATTCCGACCTCGCTTTATTGTTGGGTTTAATTAAATTACATAGGTTTGTTGTACTTAATTGTATTATATTAACTATTGTATTATAATACTCTATAATATAACTTTTCATTTTGTTACTGGTGAAGCAAGAATGTTTTTTTCCCAATTTGATTTTAGATTACATTTCCGCACTCAACTGCTCAAATGTCTAAAGAGCAGTCAGTTAGCCTGGTTTCTGTACGTACCAAACATATGATTTCTTTCGTTAATAATTTTGTGAAGAAGTCAGCGCTAAAAACGGAGGACAGATCAGACATTCACGAGCGCTAGTAGCAAATTTTTATTCACGCTGTTGTACAAAGCATATAAAAGGAAACGGCGAGCATGCGCCTAGAGAGAGGACAGGCATAGCAGTATAGCCACAAGTTATTTAGAAACTAATCTAAAAAGCATTCAGCACAATACCCGTGTAAAGACGTGGCACTCACACAACGCTCGGTGTCACGAAGTGGGCGCACGCCACCAATGGGCTCCACACTCTCTGTTACCAATTCAAGGGGAGGAGAGACAAACACCTCCACCCAGGTGCCAGATCTTAAGCAGGACCGAGTGGCTAACCGGCGATAGGTCCACGCCTGACCAGCCGCTCACCGGAGGTACGACACAGGAGTCGGGAATGAGAGTGGATAGAATTTAATTAACAAAGAGAACAACACTTTCACCTACTCATCAACAATAGCTCAGCATAGACACAGGACAGACGGAACAAACTTTAGCTTTGACACACAGTATCAAATATGACAGGCGAGAGGAAATACAAATACAAGGCACTTTTAAAAGAACGAATTTAGGGTATAGTTCGTAAATGTGGGAGTGGCGGGGGCTTAGCTGTTCGGGTGGTTGAGGTCCGGTCCGAGATAGGCGTCGGGCTGTCGATGTCGGGTCCCCGGAGTCGTTACTCGTTGCCCAGACACTTCGCGACGAGCCGACCACCTCTCGGCTGACACTTCACACACACGCACGGTTAGCTAGCACACCGCCACATCCAAGATCTCCACCTCGACTGCTCTCCGCCACATTCCACAGTCCCCCTGTAGTGTGCCCCCCCCCCCCCTCCCTCACCATCCCCAGACAGCCCGGGGCCCGGGACCGACGAATCAGAGGCGGCGACGAAACGTAAACTATCGCGCCGAAACGTCCCGCGCCGAGCCCCGGCTGGCCCCGCAGACGCTCGAGCCGGAATTCCGCGTACGGGAGGTCACTGGCCAGGCAACTGCTTTCTCACCGTCGGAGACTAGACAGCAAGAAGTGTGTGCGAGAGGTGGGGGGGGGGGGGGGGTCGCGCGTGGGGATGCTTAGGACGGAGTCCCCACCGCCGGGCTCAACCGCCGCTGGGGAAAATCGCAACTGGCGCGAATTCTGTTTCACCACCCCTGCGTCAAGAATGTTATTGCTGATAACATTCCACACTCCAAAAACAGAAGTCGCGCATGCTTCGCCGTATGCGACACGAGAACATTCCACTGTAATCATAGCACAGACACGCTGAAATAATACTGAGAAATACAAGCGCAGACACACTGAGATAATACTGCGGAATACAGGCGCGCAAGTCATATGTAGACGCACATCGAAAAACTGACTCCATACACAAATTAAAGCGAAAACATCTTGATCCTTAGATAACAGCATGTACTTGTTGGCAAGCGCTGGGCTCTGAAACCGGGCTGCGGTAATCAGCACCGACATTAATTTTTCCATGTATATTCTCAACCGTGACTTTGCTGAAGGGGGTGTCAACGAGAGGCTCCTGCTCAAAGGGAACCTTCCGCACCGTGCTGCGCGCCACGGTTTTCTGGCATATGTCGCACGATGCGACAAACCTGCCCACGTCCCCATGTAGTCCGGGCCAAAAGAAGTCTGCGAGAATGCGATCCGTTGTTTTCTTTCTACCGAGGTGCCCTGCCATCAGCCCCCCATGTGCCAACTGGAGAACCTTCTCGCGGTGCTTCTGGGGCACTACCGGCTGGGTCGTCTTCGCTCCGGTGTCCGGAGTGTACTCTCGGTATAGCAGGCCGTCATGAAGACAGAATTTGAACGAAACGCCTCCCTTGCACTTTGTCCTCTTTCGCCGCTCGTCCGCCTCGAAGCAAACCAGGAGCCTTCTGTCATCTCGTTGGTCTTGCCTCGTTTGGTCTGTGCTGACGTTAGGGAGAGCAGTAGGCACCCGTACCTTACGGAATACCTCTTTGGATTGTCGGGCCGCCTGCTGGCGGGTCGTGACCACCGCCGTTGGCATGGTAAATTGGTCGGGTCCCTTGTCGCATGGATCATGATGCTTACTTGAAGGAGCCTCTGCCCTTTCCGAGTCCTCGGGGTTCCACTCAGTATCTGATGCTCCTGGGCATCGTACTCCTTCAATGTTTCCCAGAACAAGGTCGAAAAGGGGCTCCTCCATGCAACCCGCTATAACTTCCCCCTTGTAGTATGGGGTGTCAATATGAATGCGGGCCTCGGGCAGTAGCCTAGCAGAGCGGTCTACCAAGTAGACGACCCGGTGGTCGCCGGTCATTTCTTCGTCCTTCACGAAGCTGCGGTTGACGATCACCATGTTGCAACCTGTATCCCTCAGCACTCGACCCTTACTTCCACTGATCAGGCCTTCTACGACCGGCCAGTCGGAAGTCCTTGCCAACGCAGTCATATTCACGACTGGGACGCGCTGTCCATCCTTTAATTCCAGATAGCCATCCTGGATACATGCAGACATGTTCCTGGAGCTGGGTGGCGTCTGATTCTTCTGCACTGGAGGGCCACGGTTCGCCCTGCACTGTGCCGCAATGTGCCCCGGTCGCGAACAGATGTAGCACCGTGCAAGCACCCCCGGGCCACGCGGCTGTTCGGCCATCTTGCCTGCGACCTGACTCTCCTTCTGGGAGTCTCTTCGGCCGACGTTGACGGTCCCTCGTGCCATCACGTACTCATCTGCTCGCTGAACCAATTCTTTGAGGCCCGTGGTCCGCTTTTCTCTAATAAACGTGACCATTGCAGGCGCACAGTTTTCTAACAACTGCTCGGCTAAAATTAGCCCCTTCACTCCCTCGTATGAGTTCTCTGCTTTCGACAGTTCTATCCATCTTCCCCAGTAGTTCCCCAGTCGAGATACAAACTGCGAGGGAGTCTCGCGGTCAATAGGCGTTTCGTTCCTAAACTTCTGACGGAATCCCTCTTCTGTCAGCCGAAATCTGAGCAGGAGCGCATGCTTGACTTTAACATAGTCATTCGAGTCACAAGCTGGCATTCGGCCAAACACATTCAGGGCCTCTCCCGTGAGGCAAGTGCTCAGCGCAGTGGCCCACTCCTCCCGTGGCCACTGCTGGGCTTCCGCCACCCGCTCAAACCGCGTCAGATACGCGTCCAGGTCATCACCTTTTTCGTTAAATGGGGCCATCAACTTGTGTGGCCGAACTCTGAGTACTCGGGTTGCCATCGTCGACGAGCTCGGTTCGCTGACCGAACTGCCGCTAATATTGGCACTCGCCTTAACTGAAGGAGTGCCATCTCTTTCTCAATTTCTTGGAGCTTTCGCTCAGAGCGCTCCTTCTCCCGCGCATCTCGCTCCTTCTCCCGAGCATCTCGCTCTTTCTCCCGCTGGTCTTCCAGCTTACGCCGCTCGCGCTCCGCTGCTCTCTCTTCCCTCAGGAACTCGTGAAGCTCTGCTCCCTCCAAACCCAACTCCTTACCGAGTGCGACTAAGCGTTCGGTTTCTGCCATCGTGTCTCACACCGGCAATCAAACTCAAAATGTGCGTATACGGCTGTATCGTTGTCTCGCGGTCAGAGCCAGACGAGGTTAGCACAGGGTCCTGTCGCGGACGCCAGTTTGTCACGAAGTGGGCGCACGCCACCAATGGGCTGGGCTCCACACTCTCTGTTACCAATTCTAGATCTGGCACCCAGGTGCCAGATCTTAAGCAGGACCGAGTGGCTAACCGGCGATAGGTCCACGCCTGACCAGCCGCTGACCGGAGGCACGACACAGAGTCGGGAATGAGAGTGGATAGAATTTAATTAACAAAGAGAACAACACTTTCACCAACTCATCAAAAATAGCACAGCATAGACACAGGACAGACGGAACAAACTTTAGCTTTGACACACAGTATCAGATATGACAGGCGAGAGGAAATACAAATACAAGGCACTTTTAAAGGAACGAATTTAGGGTATAGTTCGTAAATGTGGGAGTGGCGGGGGCTTAGCTGTTCGGGTGGTTGAGGTCCGGTCCGAGATAGGCGTCGGGCTGTCGATGTCGGGTCCCCGGAGTCGTTACTCGTTGCCCAGACACTTCGCGACGAGCCGACCACCTCTCGGCTGACACTTCACACACACGCACGGTTAGCTAGCACACCGCCACATCCAAGATCTACACCTCGACTGCTCTCCGCCACATTCCACGGTCCCCCTGTAGTGTGCCCCCCCCCCCCCCCCTCCCTCACCATCCCCAGACAGCCCGGGGCCCGGGACCGACGAATCAGAGGCGGCGACGAAACGTAAACTATCGCGCCGAAACGTCCCGCGCCGAGCCCCGGCTGGCCCCGCAGACGCTCGAGCCGGAATTCCGCGTACGGGAGGTCACTGGCCAGGTCACTGGTCACTGGGAGGTCACCGTCGGAGACTAGACATTGAATAGGTTGGGGCAACCGAACAGGAAATAAAAATAATAGGCCCCTGCAGCGAGAAGTGTGTGCGAGAGGGGTGGGGGGGGGGGGGGGGGTCGCGCGTGGGGATGCTTAGGACGGAGTCCCCGCCGCCGGGATCAACCGCCGCTGGGGAAAATCGCAACTGGCGCGAATTCTGTCTCACTCGGACAACTTTCTGATATGATAAGCCTGTTGAAGGAGCCTAGCCTTATCATTCCATCAATAGGGAGAGAATTCCGGTCTGAAACTCTGCGTGGGACGAAACTACTTATCAGAGTTTGTTTCCGCAAAAATCGGTCCTAATGAATATTGATGTGATATGTCGAGTTATTCAGGCCCTGATTGCCTTCACAAAACTTAGTAGCTGGATATCAATTTTGCCTGAAAGGTTGTTCCTGATTAGCACGAGATGTCTTTCACTCGCAGCGCTCGCATTCCCACAACTTATTTTCTAAACAACAACTCTGTCGAACTTGCTACTACCTACAAGTACCTTGGAGTTCATCTGCAATCTGACTTAACATGGCATAATCACATTAATATAACTTTAGCATCCGCCAACCGCTCACTCGGCCTACTAAAGCACAACCTCAGACAGGCTCCCCCCCACCTGAAGAAACTTGCGTTCTTCACACTCATTCGTCCGAAGATTGAATATGTATCAGCCATCTGGGATCCTGAACAAGCCTATCTAATAGCAAACATTGAGTCCTTGCAAAACCATGCTGCGCGTTTTTTTTTGTTTTTTTTTTGCAGACTACTCACATACTACCAGTGTCACTGCCCTAAAAAATCGTGCCGAATTAGGAGACTTGTCTTTCGGCCGCAAAATCACGACTAGCTCTTTTCCATAAACTGTATCACCATCCATCGCTCCACCACGATTTTTTCCTATCACCGTCAGCCTTCTTTCCACGGCTCGACCATCCGCACAAAGTTAAGCGCATCGCGTGTCGTTCAGGTGCATTTGCGAAGTCATTCATGCCACGCACTATCATAGAGTGGAACGACCTACCAGCACACATAGCCACTGAATCTAACGCCTCCACATTTCTCGATCTCCTCCGCAGCGACGTTGGCATCTGAAATATACTGTTGATTGAAATGTATGTGATTGCGTTCTGTTATGCCTTATTGTTTTTCTAAACCTACTATTATATTGCTTTCTATTAGCCTGTTTCTTTATTCTCTGGAGCTTAATTATTTTCACATGTTATATTTAGCCTATTTTTTGTTCATTTGATTAACAATGTTCCTGTTACATGTGACCCCCCCCCCCTCCCCCTTATGTAATACCCTCGAAGGAGGGCCTTTAGGGGTATGTTGAATAAATGAATAAATAAATATTCCGTCTTACTTTTAATGTATGGATACGATATCCTAGCGTCAATTCAGTTAGAGAATCATCCCTTGCAGATTTTAAGTGAATGAAACAGCGTGACAGGGAGACGGACGTGACACATTTACGCAGACGCTGAGTGCAGTCGCGCGTGCTTAGTCATGCACCAACTAGCCTGCCAAAAAAACCCTTTAATATTTCCCCAACATACATCTCACCGCCCTTGTTTGGGCTCACTCCAATATTTTTCTTAGCATAAGGGTTCCACACTACCTATGCATATTCCAGTTTGAATCATGCAGGAGAATTATAGGCAATCATTTAATTTCTATGGGAGCATCTTTAAACTTTCTTTCACCCAACCACACTTTTCTTATCGATCACCAATCAATCTCGTTTACTCTCACACTCATTAATGCCATTCATACCCAACAATTGTGGACAAAAGCATTTTTGAGCGGGAATAGTTTATGAACACAATTTTTTTATATAATGTAAGCTTTCGGTATAACATATATCCGCAGACCACCAGACGGCAGTCCTGCACTTTTTTGCAATTAAAGTTTTTGCTGTCGTCAAAAGCGCTCCACATTGGTTTACTACGGCAGTATTAACTGCTCAATAAGATTGATGAAACAGATTAAAAGAAAGGTTTTGTCGTGCATCAGAGGAATAGACCGTTACGTTCAATATTTGCATCACAGTATCCTACAATTTTTCAATATTCAAAATTTTTTGCCGAGAATGTTGGACATGTGCACGCCGCCTGGACGACGCGGCAGTCATCGTGTCTATTAAGTTACACAGGTTCCCTCTATATTTCTTGTCCCCGCCGTCACCGTTCGCAGACAGCAAATGGCATCAGAAAGCGAGACTATGGAGAGAAAAACTAAAGGGGGGGGGGGGGGGTGCCTAAATCGTTCTGCTGTATTTCTGAGCGTCAAAGCTTTTGTAAAGCATTAGTTTATTTGTGCAAGGAGCCTTCCATTGCTCAAAAAGAAAAGCAAAACTTATGCAATATGTCAGTCGTGTCTATTTAATTTACACCGATATGTAAGTGTTAGACCTGCGCAAAGTTGGTAGTGCTCCACGTTCCGGAATGGCCGAAGAACGGTCCACAAGACATGAGAAAAGAAATACAAAGCTGCGCTGCCCAGTTCTCCTTCTTTTCTGCAAGGTGGTTCCCTTCGTGGCACTGTTAAGATTGATGACCGCAGTACAATACGTACAGCCTTTGTCAAAAGTATGCAGCCCAAGGGGTCTGCTTTCGAGCCCTGCAGTGCGGCTCCTCTTGCGCACTCGGTGACCCTAATCTCACGAAGGCAGGTGGAATTTAAGTCCTCAACGTTTCCAAGCTTAGGACACTAAAGAACCCCGCTACACACAGCTCGCAAGCGAACCCCTTGGACTGTATATTTTTGACAAGGACTGCCTGGAAGAGTACTTGGAAGCATGCATAAACTTCCGTAAAATGTGTGAAAGAATACGCTTAATAAAAGGGTATTATACTGCATTTCGTGCTGTACACGCTAAACGAGTTTTAACAACAAAAAATAGATGGCAGACGTTTTTCTTAACGGGTGAAAAAATACGGTGGCACTTTATTCGAAGCACAATCTTTTGTCAGCTTGGTATTAAATATGTGAATCAAATAATATATGTGAACCCGATAATCGCAAACAAACCGTGAAGTAACGTCAAAGAAGGCCAGCAACACAAAAATCGGCTTCTAGAAATCGTTCTACCCTTCTCTGCGGTGGCTGTCATGCGATTGCATCTTCGGAACACGTAGCTGCGGTACCTCTGTCCACTGGCACAGACACCCCTGCTCCCGACGCCAAACAATCTTCGTGAAGGCTGAGCTCTGCACTTGGTGCGGATAAAAGACTCGTTACTGATCACAGCGCAGTGTCCCATTCTAAGGAGAGGAAGAGCTAAGGGGCTCAAGACAGGTGATTTTTCGCAGCCTGAGCCACTAAATCTGCAGTCAGGAGGTTGGGACGCATGGTCAGCGCGAACATGGTTGAACAGAGGCAGAGTATTTTCAATACCAGACAACGGCAGGCTACTGAGTGCATGAGCGTGGCCCCAGTCCTTCCCTGCTAGTACGCGAGTCCCTGCTTGCAAGCAGAAACCGTGAGCAATCAAGCCAGGCATGGCGCATGATTTCTTATTGGCTGCTCCGCACTGAGCCGTGCGAGTAGTGGCGATAGCGGCCGGCATGGACTTGGAATCGGGCTTCCCAAAGGAACTGGAGGAAATGTTGAAAGCCACGTACGACAGGCAAAGCCTATTCTCACTGTAGTTTTGGTCAGCTCCATACGAGCGTCTTGATTTCAGTGGGATGGGTCACTCTCGGCCACCACCTCCTCCGTGCGCAATAACTGCTATAGAGTGGTACTACTGCACAGCCGAGGCTTACTGCTTTCTCTTGATTGTGATGAATAAGAACAGGAGCTGGTGTCCTCTGGCGCCTCGTGGCACAGCACACTTGTTCTTGGTTTCCGCCCCGCTTGCAGATTTTCCCTTATCAAGAAATAAATCCACAGGCTGATGGCAGGCGGAGAGATCGAGCAGATACCTTTCAAAGCAATTTTTCAGCTCTGAGCTGATGTTTAGCTCCTTTACATTCCTCGGTGCAGGAGCATGGAAAATGGCATTCGCCATATGCCACGCTACCGATGACATGTCGAAGGTATACTTGAGACAAAAACCAGCGACATAAGTCAACTTCAGCATAATCCCAACATCACGAAGGCATGCAAAAAAAACGAAGGTAGTGAACGTAATCGGGGTCAGTTTCCAGTCACGAGAATGTCACCGAATAGACACCATGCAGGGTGCGGTTAGCCCCGAAGGATGTTCTTCATTTCCCATTCGAACAAAGAGGGTGCAGACTACTGGTACAGCTCTTTGTGCCATAGAGACAGTTACATAACTTCTGGTGTCTCGTACAATGAGAACTTGATGGCGTGCATCCTTGGTGTCTAACTGCGAACTACTTCTCATCTCCTGACAGACGACCTCGATCCTTGAAACTGTTAACTTACGTACAGTCCCGCCTTGCTTCCTGGCCATCTCGAAATCGCCGCAGTTCCTCAAGCACCCATCCTTTGTTTGCGTCAGGAACAAATTCTGGAGCCCAGTCTGAAGTTGACACAGAGAAGACTACGTTCCCGACCGAGCTGTTGCAGTTCCTCACTTCCGCCATCATTCAGAGCAAACGGCAGAAGAAGGGGTTTCGAGAAACTTGCTTCTTGATGAAGGCAATTGCTTCGTAAAAACAGCCCTCGCTTGGTTTCAGGTATGCCTGCGTTCAAAATAGCGCGTTTTAGCCACATGGTCCGACAACTTGCAGATGGTGTTGGCACGCTTCCAGCAAAGAATTGTGTGTCCCACCACGGTAGCAGCTGACACTCCTCGTGACACGATGAGCTGTCAGAGCACAACTGGAAGTGTTTCCTTCTGTGTGCCAAATCACTCCATGCAGAGTCACTTCTTCCCTGTTCCCATCTCCAGCCTGCAGAGTCTTATTTTAGCACGAGGTCCGGTTGTTGTCTTTGCGCAGGCTATGCGATCTCTGATCGCACATATTCGAGCTCCTGAACAAATTTCCACTGCGTCCACCAGTCCTTGAGAGCAGATATGAAAGTGCTCACAGACTTCCCTTGCTCACAAAGACGCGCTATTGCACGTGAAGCGTTGGACAAAGGCGGACTGCTCCGGACAGTACTGATATCCGATTGAGGACTTTTTCCAGTGACTTGAGGACTTCATGGTCCGACCAGGCAGCGGAGAAAAGAGTGAGGTTACTTGAAAAATATATACGGTCCTTTGTTTTCGGGTTTTATTTTTTTTCCGAATTCGGGTGACAAAAATCCGGAATTTTTTTCAGTTCAAATTCGGGTTACAAATCGCAATGTTCAGCAAAAATTTCCATATTTCTGGTTTTTCGGGTTACTTTTCTGCAGCAAGAGAATGTAATATATGCGCTTGTTTTTGTACGGGACATAAAAAGCCCAATTTTGCACTCAGTATTTCACAACCAAAATGAAAATGACAGGTTGGGCCGAAGAAAATTTTCCACCAAACTAAATTATTTTTTTTAAACTATTACAAATACTCGTCTCGTCAGCTGCCCATCTCAGTTCATTTCATTTATTTCTGTAAATTTACAAGGAAACAGAAGAGGCCAAGGTAAAAGCTGCCCGTTGGCAGCTTGAGTGGTCCTTGGCCCCCTTTACATATTTGCGGATGCGTGGCAAAGAACACTTTCACAAAAGAAAAACAAAAATACGTGGGTACATCTATCGCGATGATTTAAATGATTGCTTTTGCAAGAGAGATGAGAGTCGATGGTGTTAAGGTCGAGATGTCAGTTCTGGATTCTAAATAAGAATTTAGTAGTCGTGGCAAGCTATTTGATATCATTTGCTGACCGTAATTTGTTCTGGAAACAGGGGGGAACCTTCATTTTTCAGCGCTGCGTGTGTCATATGTGGCCATGTTCTTTTTAGGTATGCTATATTTGTTATCACGTTGCCAGTATCTTTTAGGTGGAAGTAGTCGGTGCGTAACAGAGTTCGTTTGTAGAGAAGATGGCTTCTTGGTATGTTGTACTTGGTGAAAAGCTCTTCGGTGTTTGAGGTACAGGGCACGTTTGCAATAGCACGTATTATTGTTTTTTTTTGCATGAGTAGTATTTTAGTGAGATTAGAAGCTGATGTACCCCACATACAAGATGGCAATAATTTACATGCGAGGCAAACAGTGTATTCGAAATGATCAATTTTGCTGACGTGGGTAGGAGGTAACGAGTTCGACGTAAAATACCTGTTGGCCAAATGTTTTAGGGGAATCCCTCAAGGTGGATTTTTTTTTCTTTTTTTTTCAGAAACTACGAAGTTTCTGAGAAAGCTGTATAGCTTTCCTTTGTAGCCGTATGGCTGCGTTCGGGTGGATGCCAATGAGTAATTACTCCCTTATTAAGATACCTGTTATGCGGCTTAATTTCTGCAATACAAAATCCACGTGAACGTCCCATTTCAACGTGTCGGTGAAATATAAGCCAAGTACTTTTACTGAAGTAGCAACTTCTATATTCTGAGCGCTATATGACTTCGTGTGCGCTTGTGGAATATAAGTACCTTTTGTCTTAAATATGACTGCTTGTGTTTTCTTTATAATGTTGTCCTGGTTCCACTTAGAGAGATGGGTTAGGGAATTGTTTGCTGCGTTAATGAGGCCTGTATATGGGTTTGATGATAAAAAAAACACTAGTGTCGTCTGCGTAGTTTAGGAATTTTGCTTCCTTGTGGATAAGAACAATGTCACTTGTGCAAATGTTGAATATAAATGGACTAAGAATACCTCCTTGAGGGACACGTATACTTGTATTTGTCGTGTGGATGATTTGTGAGTGTTCATGGTCACATGTTGCTGTCGGTTTCTAAAGTATCATTTCAGTAACTGGAGAGGAAGGCCTCTGATACCATATCTTTCCAACCTGTTTATTAGGAAGTCATTCACCCCGTCATGAATAGCAGTCGTTGAGAGATGTTCAAGATCGCCGTGTGCACGAACACTCCTGGAATAAGCATATGATATCTGTAATTTTCATGCGGTGTCTTCAGCTCAGAAAAACGAACGTTCTCTATGCCCTTTCGCTTATGCCTATTCTTAGCCAGCTGCCCATTCCCTTGCCCTTGTGTGTTCTCTAAAAGGGGCAGTTTTTCTAGTGAAAGCTACACTAGGCTAGAGAGA
This sequence comes from Amblyomma mixtum, assembly GCF_055824585.1. NCBI lineage: Eukaryota > Metazoa > Arthropoda > Arachnida > Ixodida > Ixodidae > Amblyomma > Amblyomma mixtum. Next base: position 16,408,082 of record NC_143017.1, read on the forward strand.
AGTGCATTTTGCGATGCCCAGCACAGGCCATTACTGCGCATGCGCGCCGTTACCATGGCAACCATGGGGCCGCTCGGCCTGTCAATCATAAGGAAAGAAAAGGAGAAAAGAAAATTGTGGCCTTGGTGGGAATCGAACACGGGCAGCTGCCGTGCGAGACGGCGACGCTGCCACTCTGCCACGACACTTTCTTTTCTTTCATGGTATTTATTCTACATCGTTATGCACAAAAAGGATACATATACATATATATGTGCGTGTGTGCGTGCGTGCGTGTGTGTGTGTGTGTGTGTGTGTGTGTATACACAAGAAAAACCTGTTTACAGAACACCTAAATAGGCGCTACGTGGCACAAACACGACAAAAACATAACAGAACTAAAAGGACGGCAAGGATATACAGAGCATCAGGAGAGGTAACATATCCGGTAAAAAGTCAATTTCTTTGTAAATGTCTTTACGTGCACACTGCCACGACACTAAATAAAGGCGCCTCTAGTGAATGTATTGTTCTTAAAAACCTATCCTCAAGATATGTATTAAAAACCTACATGAGTAATTATTAGCGTCTTAATTACATAAGTCGCAATAAGGCGAGCACAAAATTTCCTCCGTTTCCAGTAAATTTCTAGCGTGCTTGGCGTGTAGTAGAAGCGCCATGATGCGGCACCCACTGAAAACCCCTCTCGCAAAGTACGGCGCTGGCCCAGCAGATGGCGCCGGTGGCGGACCGCGTACAGCTTCCGCGCCGTGTGAAACCGAGGCGAGAAAGAAAGGCTAAGCGGGCGGCCGAGACGCCCGCGTCTCGCAGAGACGCCGCCAAGCTGCTGAACGACAACGACGGCGTGTCGCTACCGAAATGTCAGTAGACGAAACTGCTTCCGCTCTGTATATCCTGCCATAGCTGAGCTAAGCCACAGCCAATTTTTTTGGTGTTAATCTGCCTTGACGGAAATTTTAAGAAATGGGTTCGGTGCAGAAGAACCGGGTAAGATCGGGTTTTACCCGAAAACGAACGGCTCTACGTATATACCACGCTCTTTCCGCAGTCCAATACATCTTTGGAGAGGAGCTTTAACGCTCACCAATAGATCTTCAGCGCGCCTAATAGTTGCTTGGACTCTGTCCATAAGGCCAATGGCGTGAAGCGCTGCTCGTCCCCTTTCCACCATGATTGCATTTGAAAAATTTCGAGAAATTTTAAATAAAAAGTTCAGCTCAATCAATGCTCCTTTCGCTACTGGGCAAAGATTCACATATTATGAAAGAACCATTAAATGGATTTTAATAAAAAAAAAGAAGTTGGACGGAGTTATCGGTGTTCCCTCGCTTTAAAGGAGATAGCTGCACCCCTGCGTGAATGCTCACATGAGCATCCGGCAAAGATGCGCCGTGGAAGCTAAAGAATAGCCGCGACAGCCGCCTGCAAAGCTTTCGAACACTGCCGAGGCGCGGCGGCTTCAGTGGACTCTCCTCTTCCAGAGAGCCGGCGCTCTGGGGTCCCGAGGGGCGCTTCGCCCAGGTGGCGTTGACGGAGGAAGCCCCGCCGCGTGGCTCCTCCGAGGGCTGCGTTGAAAGGGTTTCGCTACTTCTTCGATAAGCTTTTCTTCGCTTCAGCCAATCAGCGACACGTGGGAAGCTCGGCTCTTGCAAGCGGCCTCTGCTCTTGGTTTTTCCCTCCGTCGATCGACAGCGTCTTGGCCGTTCTCGTCTCTGAGCGCCCCCTCTGCTGCTACTCTCGGCGTCGCCATCTTGGCGGCCCGCGAAAAAGGTCGATCGTCATGCCTGAGGGAGAGGCGCCTTTGTTTCTCTTCTTCCGCCCGGAGCGCAGAAAGGGGTCGGCGGCATGTAATTAATTAAACCCACGCCTCAAGAGCGCCAGTAGCGAGCAGAAAGCAAACAAGAGGCTGCGGCGGACTTCGCGCGGCACCGCTATTCGCCACATGGGCGGATCACCAAGAACAGCCTCGCGGGAATGGCGCTTTCTCCTCCAGCCGGGGAAAATTTGTGAGTACGCGTCTGCTGAGACGAAGGAAACGCCACTGCGCAAGCTTCATTACAAAGCTGCGCAAGCCGTTCCTCGGACCCACTGCAACGATCACTCACTGAAACACTTGCGAATATGCCACCGCTGCTGCAGTTCGCCTCAACCAGCGACAGAACTGGCCCCGTTCGGCCACTTCCATATCTCCATGCTGCTAAAGGGGACACTGGACAAATCGAAGTTGGCTTGTACCGATAGATTACCTCCTCATAACGACAAAGGACAACATTAAAGTATCTGTCGAATGTTTTCTTTTGAGTGAAAACGGAGTACTTCAAACCCATAAAAGGCCAAAGAATGAAATTCAGGTGTCGCCCCCAACGGCTGTTTTCGCAGCAGTGCAGCTGTGCGTCAAGACCCAACCACCGATCCCTGAGGCCAGGCATCTTCGTTTCTCACTGGCGGTAACCACGCAGTCCTTTTCGATCTTCGCATTACGGGTTTGGGTCCAGCGAGTGCCTCACGCGGGAAAACACACAAATATGGATTCCACGGAAGTGACTGCGTCATTTTGTGCCGGACAGACAGCGACATAGCCAGAAAGGGTCCCGGAATCGAATATTACTAAAGCCAAATGCTGGCTAAAGTTCTCCTTGTTGTGGCGTCAAGCCACAAGTCTCTCCTTGTATGCTCCACAGAAAGCGGGTGTGAGGTGACGAATGAAGAAGTCCCTATCCGTACCGCTGAGTTGTGGTCACGGCACCTGCTCGAAGCGTTTCTGCGGTTGTCAGGAATTCAACTGGCAGTGACAGCGGATAAACGCAGAACGCCTAGCGTAGGAATCCAAAGGGGTTTATCCGTCGCCACACTTGAAGCGTGCATCCCACTGTAGAGGACTAAGATGTAGTGGTGACTTCGCTTTGTTTCGATACCACGCAGCCACGGCACCTTCGCGAGGAAACCAGGAGGAGCGTATTGTGCCACACCTGCTCCCGCGCGCATCATTGACAGATTGCTCAGCGGTGTCACCCACGGAGCATGCTCTCGTCTTGTATGGCTGGGGAACTCATGTTTAATTAAATCGAGCCGCCTGCCGCAAGTGGCGCAGCGGCAGGCAATGCACAACGCGCGTTCCTTAACGGGCACACGGGACGTTGCTTGAATGAAAGGTCGCAGGAGCACAGAAACAATCTAGACAATAACAAGGAACCTTCACACCTTATAAGCCACTGTAATAATTGTGATGTAATGAAAAAGAAGAAAAAGAAATGCACAGCCATGTGGCGTACCACAAAGGTGTTTTACACGCACTGTGATCGGACCAGGCCATAAGTAACTGAAGCCTTCCCTATGAGTCAAGAGCCAAACTGTGTCAGCAAACCGTCAGTCACTCTCAATGACAAAGAGATAGCTTTTCTTGGTGGTCTTTTAGCGTCTCGTGCTTCTGTGCCTCATGTTTTATCGATTTCAGCGTAACATGTGATGTACGTTGTATCTTTTCCTTTGTAAGCGCCAGATGTTGCTAATAAAACATTAGTTGAGAGTCAGTGCTCGTCCCGTGTTCTTCTTGTTCTTGTCCAACATTGTTTGCGCTGTTTTGCAAAAGATGCATATGTACCAACTTGCCCAACAGAACGTTTTACTTAGTCTTAACGTCTGTTATAGAATCGCTTTGGCGAAGTGGAAATAAGCATCATGACACAGAGCCTTTGGAGAGGCGGCTTTTGCGGAGAACACCACATTCTTCCAGCGACAACTTTTGGTCTCCGTCCGCGTTCGGTTCCATGTAGAAGTTGGCACTACAGCACATGAGGCGCAATGCATTACGCTGACTGGTCAGAGACGAGTAAGTAACGGTGCTCTGACAGCGCTGATTGAGATGAATGGCAATCACTGATTGACAATGACGTCGCTCGTCACCTGAGAGCAGCGTTGACTGCAGCTTGCGCGTGGCCTACTCCGAGTGTAGCGGCATACAAGCAGCGCCTACCCAGAATTACTGAGCTGTCGTTCAAAGCCACATTGCCGAAGTGGTATCGTCGTATTTTTCGTGTTCGGGATCATTCGCATATGGCGAAGTTTTCTTTCTGTCTTTTTGCAGCTAATTGTTGGACGATCTTTCCGCGAAGTTTGCTGCACCCACTGGCGGCCACAGAGGAGATATTTTTTCTTGGCGGCACTGGCCAACCAGACTGAGTCGTCATTCATCACAGGCCTCCGGTTCGTTTCCGCACGGGCATTCCGGTGATCCTGAAGTGAGGTGCGCCGCGGTGCCACCGGATGGGCCGATGGCAGCGGTGTCAGTAGGTTGACGACGAAGTCTGCACAGGGGATTGAGCTATACATGTGTCACCTGTTCAGCAGGTGGACGCACCCAGTGGGCACAGCCACTGGTGTCTCGTGTTCGGCGCGGGCTCGCGATTGGAAAGGCCCGGGAGGAATTGCGCTCTTTCTGCCTGACGGGCAAAGTGACGCCACGCCTGGCGAAACCGTTCACGAGCTGAAGGCTGCTGTGTCCTTTTTCTTTAACTAAAGAGGAGAATTCTCAGCTGCGAAAAGCTGATGGCATCATCAACTGGGATAGAGTCGAACTGGGATAGAGTCAGATAGATGGCATCATTAACTGGGATAGAGTCGAGAGGATGAACGACAAGTTTTCGGAGTTTGAAAGCAACCGTCTAAAGCAACACATGATGAGTGGGAGCGAAAAACATCTGCTCATTCAGGAGAGGAAGCATGCGACACGCTGGCAATACTGCAGACGCCACTGCAGCAGCTACATGTATGTTACCAGTATATACAGCCCACAGTGCACTGCTCCAACACTGGAAAGGGCTACTTGAGCGAAGATGACGCCGTGGACTTTCCAGCGTTATTAGTTAACTAATTAGGTAATAACTATTCGTTTGTTTTTTTTTTGCTTGATTTTGTTTGCTCGTTTGTTTGTTTGATTGTTTGTTTCCTTGGTTGCTTGTTTGTTTGTTTTTGTTTCTTTACATATACTGCGCGTCCGTTTCGGACCCATGAAGAAGGGAGCCCATGCTCGATTTTTTTTTTCAGTCTAAAAACTGTGAACTATTCATTCATTGGTAAGAACTCATCAGAGACGATCCAGTTTCTTCAGTGATGTGCCATTAAGTGTGCTGATATTGCGCTGGGGCACTGCGTTTGAATCATTTTAAGGGGGACCAATCTGGTTAATTCGTGTGTGATCGTTACCCGCTATGTTTGATGGCGCTACATTTCTCATCGAACAAAAGATCCGCCATGAACTAAAAGAAGCGACGTTTCCTCCCTACTCTTCCTATGCCGAAGCTCCTTCTCTGAGCTGCTCCCGGGCGCCGAAGGTGGCGGCATCTATGGAGAGGTTCAGCTACCAGAAGCTCCCAACGCTCGCCCGTTGGCGCGCATGTAGACTGCGCGCACGATATAATTGTTGATTGAATTTTCTGCCTTCGCTTCCATCCAAATGAGATCATGGCATAAGACATTAAAAACTTATTTACTGCAACAGCTGTCCCGGAACATGTCGGAGTGAAACTTTATGCACTGCGCACGCTTTGATTGCGGTTTGTGCGCGGTAGAAGTGACGAGCGCAAGCGAACTCGCGACTCTGTAGTGCACATTCTAAGAGTGTTCGTATTTCGCCCAATCTCCCCTGAAGTGTAACACCACCAAGAGGAAGTGGAACGACATACTCTGTAGACATGTATGTTCAGCGCTCACTTTCGTTACAGATAGACGTGCGGTGTAGGCTTTATATGATCGGTCCCTTACAATAAAGTTTTAGACAGTCTATATGGTGGCTATAGACTTCTGTCTATAAAGTCTATAGACTGTCTATAGACAGATCTTAGAGAACAGTCTATAGGCAATACAAATGCCAAGGACAGTCTATACAGAATCTATAGACTTGTGGCCATACACTTTTAGTAGAATTTTTTCTATAGAAAGTCTATAGACTATGAATAAACAAAAAGCAATATCTACAGGAAGTCATAGAGTCAATAAGAAGTCTATAGACTGTCTATACACATTTTTATAAGGGTTGCCGGAGTAATGCCTCCATAATACTTGCTCGCATAGTAATCGGTTGTGCTATTTAATGGGTAGTTGTCCACTGGTCTCAATTTTTTTTATCGCTTGAAAGCTTGGCGACTGTTTACGAGTGAGTGTGGCTCGGGTACCTCGAAGGCTAAGGTTGAAAGCATCGCACCGGCGCGAGTTACTGAACGTTTGTGTGCTAATTGGCGAATACTACGGACGTCCTATATTGCTTACTGTTGCACTGCTGTGATCAAAAGAATTTTAAGGCAGGACGAATCGTCTTAGTCGATCAGCAGCCGCCAAAAACATGCTTTATAACCACCGCATCGCGCGAAGCCACAGCACTGAGTGGCTCACTAGAATGGTGTTCGTCTGGGTGAGGGTCACCTTGCGTCAGAACATGCAATAAGGGCTCATTAGAGGAGATTATCATGCATAATGCGCAGCAAACTGTAGTATAGCCGCAAATAAACTGGTATGGCACAACCTTATGAGGAAAGATACAAGGGCGGAAGAAAAATATCGAGCGTGACCTTTCTTAAACACGAGTAGTTTAGAAAGCATGAGGCGTCGCGGTGGCTCAGCGGTCGTGGTGCTCGGGTGCTGATCGGTAAGATGCGGGCTCGATGCCGACAGCGTCGGCTGAATTTCGATGGAGGCGGAATTCTAAATGTCCATGTGCTGTGCAATGTCCGTGCATGGTAGAAAGCCCCGAGTGGTCCAGATTACCCGGAGTCACTCTCTACGGCGACCCTCATAGACTGAGTCGCTTTGGGACGTTAAACTCCCAAGCCAAAAGCATGCATTACTGTAAACACGTAGGCACGCCGTATTGCCATCACAGCTTTAGCAACGTCGAATAGCCTGGGTCACTTTGCGCGTCCTGCGTTAGCGATGCGTTTTGCTACACTATGCTCGTACAAGAGTTCCAACCAGCCAGATCAGCACGCGTATCCGGCAGCAGCGAAAACAGCCTTTAATCCAATATGTTCGCGACTATGTTTGACGTCCCTCACATTCTCAACTTTATGCACGCAGATATCACATATTCAAGGGGCAGGTGCCGTTACTGTACCTAGGCACATTAGGCAGTTTTAGTTTTCCGTACGTACAGAGTTCAAGTACGGAAACGCGGGAAGTCTACGTAGGCCACGCGAATGTTGTTTGGAACATTTGCAGTTACACGTACGCGACGCAAGCCGCGTGCAGCCGCGCGTTGCTCCTAGCGCCATCTACTAACACACGCAGACACTGCTGTAGCCATTCTAATACAAGACGAGTCAAAACGAATCTAGTCGAACAACGTCGGAGCGTTTCTGCGACGACAACAAACGCTACTTTGTCAGGCTTAACAGCTGAAAAATCGTCCTTCTATCTGAAAATGAAAACCTCTTTTTCACTTGAAACCTTATGCCATGTTAAGAATGGACAAATCGAAGGTGAATAAAACGGTTAGACCACGATATCACTCCGAGGGATTAGCGACGAAGCTGTTATCGCTGTGACGCGGGCGGGCAGGGTGCCGCCATGCGAACGCTACGTACGCAAGCAACGCAAAGACCGCAAGGTAAAAATCTGAATCTCTCGTACGGCCGTGAGACTGACGCAGACCCTCTGCGTTCTGCTCATGCGCCCTGGTCACCCGTAAGAGCTCTACGTGCGTGAAACTCTCTGTTCACGGTCGACTTTGGAAACAATCCCGCCGGAACAAATAAGTTCAGCAATGCGCGCAACACTTGCTCTGCGAGCAGCACGAACGTCGGGAGGTTAAACTTCCTTTTCTTATTGGTTTAATTTGTCGGCACACTGACTGCAAAATCGAGGGTAAAGGCGTTAGCAAACCTTTACGAAGAACTGCCGTCCCCATACAAACAAGAGAGCGCAATAGCACTTGGCAATCTTAAACAATCTTAAGAAATTTTTAAAAGTAACGCAGGATACACGCATTACAGCGGAATAATAATGACAACAAAAATACAACGATTACTAGTACTGTATAACACAATAGGACAAGCATAAAACAACGGAGAGAAAAGAACTTGATGAGTGCAGGTTTTTGGCAAGTCCGTCGTACATCGTTAAGCAAAGGACTACGCAACACAAAGACGACCGTGAAGAGTACAAGGAAAGTCGCGGACTCGCGAGTGATTTTATTCAGAACAAATAACATTCATATGTTCATGTCTGTCAACCGAGTGGAAAAGCGCATGCCGAAACCCTGCTTCCTTTGTGATACAGTTTGGCACCACTGGCCCAATCATTTCCCTAGTTCCTTGCGAAGAAAGGCAAGCAAGCTTACGTGCTGTCAAGACTTCGTCTGAAAATCATTAATGCGAAACCATTACAAGTCTCATTAGTAGAAAAGCCGCCGTCCGCTGTCCGTCGGCGTCCGTGGCACAAAATTCTTGAGTGACGTCACCATGCTCTTGCGTGACGTCACCAGTAGACCATATAGTGACGTCTAGACCTAAGAAGAAAAAAATAAAATTTTGTCCAAAGTGGGGGAGAATTGAATCAAGGACCTCCAGACAGCTAGGCGAGCTGACAACCCACGAGACCCAAAACCGCTTTTCTTTTAAAAATTGGTAATTATTACGCTGAAAATATGTATCTGCATGAACTATGTAGGCGAGAAAACCGCGTTGCTTCTTGGCAAATAAAAGTGAACCTATAGTGTATGCGTCTCCTTACGACTATATGCTGATGAGTGCGTGTGTCATTAGAGAGGAAGGAAGAAATCCTTAATGAACCTCGCAACAGGGCGAGTCACGATGAGTAATTTCTTTCGCATCCAAAGCACGTATGCAGGCTTAACTTGCCTCCTTAATTTTGTTTTTACTAGGAAAGGCCGGCATGGATTATCACGCGCAGCCAAAGAGCACGCGCCGCAGTGCGAGGGTAAGTTGTATACCCTAGCCGCCTGCACCAAGCCAACACCTTTCCTGCGACAGAAAAGCGTCCTAAGATTCGCTGCGCTCCTAAGTAGATAGTTTAGATAGTAGATACAGTAGATAGTAGATAGTAGATAGAGTTGATAGTTTGTGCTCTTTCAGTCTCCCTCGTGTTTCTTCCCTTGTGTGTCTTTTGTGCGCAATTCGTACCTACAGCAGTACGCACCAACTCGCCCAACAAGAAGTTCTTCTTAAGTAGCAAACCATAGGATGAAGGAACGTCAGTCCTCTTTGAGGATCACTGTCTGGCAGCAGTGAGATACAAGCGAGTTTCTGTTCCCTGCTGCAGTGGAGATCACCCTTTCTGCTTGTGCGCCAGCTCCGATGCTAAGGCGTCGCCGAAAACGGAGCTTCTACAAGCAAGAAAAGTCTAAAGATTGAAACTAAGTTGTCACCACAGTCGGAAGCGTCCTCAAGCAGACTGCTGTCCGGTTACCAAAGTAAGCATGCAACGGGGTTTGCTCCTGAGCCGCATAGTGGAGCCCTTACGGCACCCCTGTGGGACAAAAGGCTTTGAAAGCTGAGGACAAGGGCTCTGCTAACCTAATACACATTTAGGGCTTAAAGGAGAAGAGACATAAAAATTGTATGATACTTTTTTCTTTGCACTGATGAGCTGTACAATGGTATACATATAAGCGACAACATGAATTCACTTACGGCTGCGGAATTATTTATAAATGGCTTTTTTTTTTCTCGCGTAGTTTCGATTTCGGTCCGAAAAGCCGAACGGCGGCTGTGACGCATAAGATGCGTTCAGCTCAAGTCAGGCGTGCAAAGACTGCGATACAATGGCTGTTCGTTTCGTGCCACTGGCGTAGGGGGTGATGTGATTTAAAACGAAGAAAGCATCGACTGTACTGCACATTCTGCATCTCTCACTTGACCTGAACGCGTCTAGTACTTCGCAGCCGTCGTCTCGGTGTTGATATCGAAATCGAAACAGCATGCGGGAAAAATTGTAATTATGAATAATTTAACGCATCATACCAAAGACAGGAAACAGAACTGAAATTGGGTGTCTCTACTCCTTTAAGGGGTGCCAGTCATAAGTGATCCGTTCGACAGCTAAGGAAGAAACCTCGTCGCTCGGTTGCCATCGGCAAAGACGGTGCGTCAAGATAGGTTTTGTGCTCGGATTCTTGACACCAGGCTACACTGCCATTGACTTCCAGACGGTGATCACTGCCTACTTTTCAGCCTTGGCGTCAGCAATTTGAATCCAGGTAGTGGGCAGAAAATTTTAAAATCAGATTTTCTCAGCAATAAAGGAGTGTTTTGCTGCCGAACAAACAGCATCATCATCATCAGCCTCACTACGCCAACTGCAGGACAAAGGCCTCTCCCATGCCTCTCCAGTTAACCCTCTCCTTCACCAGCTGCTCCCACCATCTCCCCGCAAACTTGATCTCATCCCCTGCTGCGCTTGCCTTCTCTTGGAATCCACTCCGTTACCCTTTTACCCTTAGCGGTTGTCTTTTACCCGTAGCGGTTTTACCCGTTACCCTTAGCGGTTGTCTTGCCTTTGCATTACGTGCCCTGCCCAAGCCCATTTCTTCCTCTTGATATCGAATACGGTGTCATTAATTAGAGTTCGTTCCCTCACCCACTCTGCCCTCCCCTATCTTATAACCTTACACCTATAAATCTCCTAACCATAGCTCATTGCTTTGTCCTCTATTTAAAGAGAATCCTTTGGGTTACCCAACATGTTTTTGCCCCATGGGTGAGTACCACTAAGATACAGCCGTTGTGTACTTTTCTCTTGAGGGATATTGGTAAACTGCCATTCATGATCTGAGAGAAACTGCCACATGCTCTCCACCCCACTCTTATTGTTCTGCTTATTTCACACTCGTGATTTCCATGTCATACCGTGATCGCGAACAAACATCTACGTAGGCAGAAAAGCGCCACATAATCGATAATTGCTCAGAATAAAGCAGGAAGTTCGTGTCTGTTCATTAATGCTTACATTAATAGGGAACACAATACAATCAGTGAGTCCTAGGGCGGTCCCACAGTACATGACTGTTGCGGGGATCGGCTCCAACAACGCAAGTGGGATAAAATGGCAAACAGTGGGAAGCAGTGCGTCAATTATTATAAAAAATGCAGCCTACAAACAAAGCACCGATAACAATAAAATGTGTCCATACGAAAATGGAAATACACAGTGTGAACTGAGGTACTATCGCGCTCAATATGAGTTGCAACGCGCGGTCATCGACCGGGGCTCGTTCCGTGGTGTGCCTCCTCCAAACAGTCGCTCGGAATTCTGGGAGAAACTTTTTCCTGGGCGGGGGTGCTGTTGTTTCCTGGAACAGCAGTTTCTCCTAGAATTCCGAGCGACTGTTTGAAGGAGGCACACCACGGAACGAGCCCCGGTCGATGACCGCGCGTTGCAACTCATATTGAGCGCGATAGTACATTATAATGACAAAACAAAAGTTTTATGGTGGATTATTACAGTTCGAGCATGTCAACTACGCAGCAGGTCGACTAAATATGATTTAATGCGATGATTCATGGAATATGCGAACAGTAAAAGATGCTTTAATTTTATATGGCAAAATATTCAAATTAAATATCGAATCACCTTTGCTACTCCTACAAAGTGGTGCACCGCATGGTAGTTCCCTAAAACTGCTATTATTCAACCTAAACTATTAGTGATATAGTCCATTTTAATCAGTGGCCCAAGTGGTCTATATATGCCGATAACACTAGCCCCCTCCCCACCGGTAAAGATCCAAATCATTTCGTTCTTCAGTGAAATAGAACGCCCGAAAGACTTGCCGGTGTGGTCCCAATCTGACCGCATTATAGTTAATCACACGAAGGCTAAGGCTTTGCTGTTCAGACGAAGAAATAAAACATTCACACTGAAAAATTCGATCATTCATAAGAATGACAACATAGCAATAGTAGATGAGCGTTAGCTTCTTGGAGTTACTTTGAATTCTCTTCAAGCTGGGATCCCCACAATAACTACGTGTGCGAGAAACTCTCTGGGGTAGGAGGCACTCTTATCTTGCGGCAGAAAGCTTACCTGTACAAATTAAGCTGCAGTTACATCGTGCGCTAATTCGTAATCGTTGATAGGAGCTCTATTGCAAAAAGAAATATTGATAAAATCAATGCGCTTCGTGAAAAACGTTTTGCGCCATGTGGTGAACGTTAGCATGCAAAAAAACAAACAAAAAAAAACATTTCGAAATTATGCGATTATTCGATTCACGCACACTTATGAGCATCAGTTGTGAAACTGGCTCTATTTATCCTCCGCAGAGCCTGTATGTTTTCTTGAACTTATGGAATCATCAGAACCGCGAACAATGAATGAATGCATTAGAAATTTTCCACATTGGTTAGTTCCCTATTTCCGCACCCAGTGCAAGTTTCAGTTAAATCACAACCTACGATCACGTCTAAAAAATACCCAAAAGTGTATTTTTCATCTAAGAAGGAATTTAAATATTTCTTTTGTAACCTGAGCCGAAATTAAATGCGTCACCTTGAGGTACTGAAAACTCTTATCGGTGTGTCCTGCCTAGGTAAGATTATGATTTGTTAAATGTGTTGAATTCTTCTGTTGTTGTGTGCTCCCGTATTATAGCACATATATTTTTTGTTGTTGTTTCATTTGGATGCGAGTTTTTGATGCTAATATTATTGTACATATTCTTTGAATTTTAATGAGAGCTCATTTTTTTTATTTTTTTTGCCTGTGCTTATTACCTGCGTTGACTGCTGTCTTGCACTATGGCCAGCAGTCGTCAAGTTACTGAGTGCAACTTTTCGTTCAGTGGACCATTCAGAGTTGAGTTTGCAACCGCTCTGAAAATAAACGTATAGAATAGAATTGGATATGAAGGCAAACTTGGCAGTAAATTTTCCATTCTTTGTCCTCACTCTAGGCGAAAGAAGGTTGTATTGGTGTTGGAACCTAGTAGCATTAGTATTTATAAACCGATCAGTAACGCGATGAGCGTGATTATTAATTGGAATGTACATCTCAATGAATAATTTTACAATTAATTTGTTACAGTAGAAGTATTTTAGCGTTGATTGGAATGACGAAAGAGTGATGGTTCAACTCTCAAGTCTTTCGATGCGCGTGAACTATGTATTTCGGGTATGGTTTGGTTTATGGGGTTTAACGTGCCAAAGCCACTCAGGCTATGAGGGGTACCGAAGTGAAGGGCTCCGAAAAGTTCGACCCCCTGGGGTTCTTTAACGTGCACTGACATCATACAGTACACGGGCCTCTAGAATTTCTCAAGAGAAATTCTAGAATTTTAGTACTTCCAAAGTACGTATACTAAAATTGAAATATGTATTTCATCATCAAGCGCGGCATGGTTGTGCTGGTGCTTCGAGCCTTGTTTTTACTTCTTCATGCGCACCGCACGAAGACGTGGCAGTGCAGTCCACGAAGAGCTGCATACGGGCCACGAGACGGAGTTGCGCACTCCTCGTTGCTTCGCTCGTCTGTGGACCCCGGAGAATTAATCTCGCTGGGTGGTGGAAGCAGGCCAAATCTCGATGCCGTTGCAGCCGTGTTTCAGCCTCGCGGCGAGAGCGAGACTCTCTCCCTCTCCCCACCGCGGATCAAAGAGGCGCCTCTTTCTGCTTTTCGCCTCCTAATCTGACATTATAACGCGGCCGCGTCGGCGAGCGCGCCCGCTGCCATCGTTTTTCTTGACGCAAACAGCCGCGCGCTCTTTCGGGAGAAGCAAAACGTCGCAAGGAGATTGAAGACGACGGCGCATGCGCCCAAAGAACAGAAGCCCGATAAACAACACCGTCGTAAAGGAACAAGCGCACCGCTAGAAGTGCAAGCGGGTGGAAAGGGATGCGAAGAAGAGAAGGGTAGTGGGCGGGGTTAAAGAAATCTCTTTTTGGGTGGCGTCCCTGGAAACCTTTCTCTGGGTTTCTCTCCTTTTTTGTTTTCTCTTTTTTTTTCTTCTCCCGCGTTGCCATGGTGATCAAAGGCTAGCTCTCCCTTTCGCCAGGGCGGTGCGAGCACGAAGCGGATGGAAAGGGGCAAAAAGAGCGGCGTCGCCCAGAGCAAGAAAATTCGGAGGCGGCGCTTCGCCTGCGAGCTGCTGCTGGGCGCCCCCCCTTTCCTTCCGGCGCTTTGGTTCTTTTGTTGGCTGCAACGCACGACGCAGAAAACTGCAGCGAAGCCGGGTTTTCGTGATGGAGCCCCGGTCACTCTCTCTCTCCGCTGCGCGTCCCACCCTACTTTCTCTGGGCTTCGATCAAAGCGTGGCTTTCTTTTCCCTTTTTGTTCCTCTTCCCACACTTTATCTCTCCGAGGGGGAAAAGGGGAACACAGCGCACTTTTAATAAACGGCACTCCAGCTCGGTATCGACCAGGGCTGCGCTGCTTGTAGCAGTTTGCTTCCACCCCGGGGCTTTCTCCGGGCATCGCCTGGAAGTTTTTGTTAGCTGCTCTCCGCAGTGCGAGGCGATTGTACGAGAAGCGCCACCGAGGAGAACTCCGCCGGATTTTTGTTCTTCGTGAAAATCGATTGCATCACTCCTTCTGGTCGGGTTGATGCTTGTCCGGCAGTGGAAGACGCAGATTATATCGAAAGAAATTTGCATTTAGAAACGGTAGGTTTTTTTTTTTTTTGCCGCTCCTGGGTTGTAGCTTGCGACGTCAAGACAAATAATAGAATCCGTAATCACCGTTTTGAATTGAATGGTGCTGTGGCCTCGTCTCAGGGATTCGCATCCAACTATCCTGGCATTGCCGCCGTTCTAGAAAATAGCTGTAGCTGGCAAAACCTGTATTTCATTTGGGGTCCATTTCAAGTTTACAGAAGTTCCATTTTCAGTGGAAGTAGCCTCGTCTTGATTATCACTTGGAAATCTGTGATGATGTTAATGAATGTATCCGCACACAGCAGCATCACTTTTCCTTCGGGATGTTCTGAAACCGTGAGTTGGCTAACTATTAAATAACTTAAATAACTATTGCCATGTTACGAATCTTCCATTCCGAAATCGAGCTCACTCATTCCCGGCCCGCAAACTGCCATAGCAGGTTCCCGATGCAAGAATTCCCGTCGGGCCCCTCCCCTTGAAAAAAAGGAAAAAATCCTACGCTCTATATCTATCCATTATAGTCCCTATCGTCTCAACCTTGCGAGATGCCATGCACAGAACGCTTGCGACTGCATTGCGGGGATAGTTGAGGTATCCCCGGAGCCAGTGCCCCTCTTCTCACTTTAGCTGTCGACAAACATGGAAGATTCCTCTCCAGAAGCCCAGTCTTCCAGAGTCTAGCCTCTGCGGGCAGCTGTTTTCTTCTGAAGAGCTGTTCTCTTACGCAGCTCGTATATTTATAAACTGCTATACGTATAGACTTGGCGTAAGGAACGCAAGACCAAAACGGATTGGTCCTTTTTTGCTCTTACTGAATCAGTCTTCTGAGGCCACAACTGACAACTGCGATCGACTGCACACAAAAGTAGCCGTGGTAAGTGCGACGTATAGGCGCGGACAAAAGTGAACGGAGCACGCAACTGTCTTCGAATATTTTTCACGCGTCACCTAACTGAAATTTCCAGCAGTGGTTCGCGCATGCTGGTAGAGGAGGTTGGTGGGCTTTCTTGTAGACAAACAACGCTTCTTCATTACCAATGGAGAAAGCGTGATTGCACTTCTAATGCAACAGCGTGCTCCGTTTACTTATGGCCGCGCCTGTACAAGTGCGACACGACGCTCTGTGGCCGAGGACCGAAGACGCTGTGCCGCAGACCCTCGCCGTGAACGAAGCGGCGCGCACCTGTCTCCTGCGCATCCCGCCCTTCTTCTTGCCCCCCCCCCCCCCCCCCCCCCCCCGCGGTCTGTCCCTCACACCGTGAGAGACACCATTTGGCGCCCAAGGCCGCCGCCGACTCCCCCCAGATTGCAGCAGCCGTTGACCCGCACGCGCCCACATGGCGTGGTCGGTCACTGTGAGGATCTGTGTGATTGCAGGTCTTATTTTAAACAAACACAAAAGTACAAACAATAAACGAGGCGGCTTTTATCGGAAAGGAAACCAATTTCAATATGAGCGAGAAAAAAGGAAAGGAACAAGAGAGCAACGCAACAACACACGGGAAAAACACACGGGGGAACAGAACAAAATGCTTACGGAAAATACAGGAAAAAGAAAGTCAAAGAGGAAAGTCACACTACTTGTCTCTTATTCGAGCAACGAGCGGGGAGGACTGGCGGTGTCGGGCAATCAGGGAGTCTCTGGGTGTTCCAATGTCGATGCAACGCTACCGTAGCGTCAGCGTCCGTGGCTCCCAGCACAGTTCCCAGGTCTGGTATCCCGGAAAGGCCACGTAGGCACCAGAGGCGGCCTGTGTGGAGCAGCTGACGGATGGACGGAGAAGAGTGGCGACTGGGCCTGGTGGTTGGGGCTCTCGACGATGGAAGTCCAGGTCTGGTGGCCCGGACGTCTGCGGCTAAGGCCCAAGCCCGGAACTCGGGGAGCCAGCAGAACTCGTCCACGTCCGTCGCCCACCGCGCTCTTCTCTTCTCTGCCACGTAATCCTCTTCTACCTGTCCCGGCGTACCCCTCCGCACGCGCTCCTCGTGCTTTGTCTTCTTCTCCTCACGAACGCTGCTGGGTGGCGCTATCTCCTTACAGTCACACTGCGGTCTGCACAGGCTTCACTCGCTCACCACTGATGGCCCGCTGAGCGGGTGAATTTTAAGGCGGACGCCAATATAGGCTCGCGACTCGCCAGCGTGTCCGTCCGCGCGAACTTTTCAAACATGTGATGTCACAATTCGACGTTATACTAAGTCACGCCAGCTGCCAATCAAACCTAGTTAAACAGCGCGGCATGTGGTAGTATACCTTCGTTGCACTATATGTACTCTAGTATATATTATCTATTACATGGGAACCGTATATAGCCACCGCGGTGGCTCCATAACCATCCGCCATAACCGTTGAGCCACCGCGGTGGCTCAGTGTTTATGGCGCTCGGCTGCTGACCCGAAAGACGCGGGTGCGATCCCGGCTGCGACGGTTGAATTTCTTTGGAGGAGAAATTTTAGAGGTCCGTGTACTGTACGATGTCAGTGCACGTTAAAGAACCCCAGGTGGTCGAAATTTCCGGAGCCCTTCACTACGGCGTCTCTCATAGCCTTAGTCGCTTTGGGACGTTAAACGTCATAAAACCAAACCAAACCAAATCTACTTCAGTGTGAGAATAGTTAAACTCAGACCAGTGGTTGGGACCATTGGTACACAGATTGTGGACCATATAACTGGCGTAGAGTGTTCGGAGTGGTACGGAGCATAATATTACTGGTCGAATCAAAGCGCACCGCTTCACAGGGGTTCGCACCGACAACTTTAATTCCGCAAAGCGTGACTTCTCGAAACTTCAAATGTCCATTACCGCCAAGCTCATTGACGTAGGACATACGAAGTGATGTCAAACGATTTGTCTTCTTGCGCAGTACGCGTTGGCAACCAAGGTGTAGTGGGTAGTAACTCGAAATCGGTTATAACGAATAAACTGGTTATAACGAAGGTGACAAGCCACTCTAATGGCTCAGGCAAGTCTACGTTCTCCCATTCTCCACGTATAAGAACTGTGAATAAAATATTATTATTGTGAAGAAGAAGATGGACCCCTTCGCTGGACGCCGACGAAGAAGAAGCAGTTGTGGAATTGCCATCGGGCAGATCGTGTTGGTCTTGATCGCCCCGCTTCCTCCCCGACCTCGACGCTGTCTCCGACGTCCTTCTTCTACATTATTAATATTATTTATGCCATAAAAACTATCAACATCACCGCAGTTTGCATGCGAAAATGGCAGACGGTGGACACACATTTGTTAAAATTTCACAACGCCTTATGCAGATTATAACAATACTGTTTTCAGCTTAAGTAATTTCAGCGACAATTTATAGGTATAAGCCTAGCTTGATTTGTCCTCGGTGTACACCTAATGCGTGAATTCAACTGCGAACACAGGAGGATACTTCGTGTATTCCGATCATCCACACTGAAACATTTTCATCAGGGCGGCTATGAGCGGAACTTGAGCCTTTACCCAAGCGCACTCGTTGCGTATTCCTGCACTCGTTGCGTATGCCTTCCTTTGCAGAATTTATCCCAAAGAACAACGACTGTCCGCCCGATTCCTCTGCTGCTCCGAAATGCAGGGCACTTACTGCGCGAATATTCGGACACTCACAGGAGTAAAGTTATCTGACTGGGCTAGCTGGTCTTTAGGGACGGTTTACGCATCGCAAGCACGACTAAGAGATCAAGAAAAAAAAAAAAGCATTTCATTGATTGCACTGCCTCATTCGGTTGTCAAGTCTGTAACCACGAGGTGTACTTTAATTAAGATCAACGCCATCACCATCAGCCAAACAACGTCCAAAGCAGGGCAATGGCCTCTCCAGAGATTGATTAGTTTGGGGGGGGGGGGGGAGGGGGGGGGGGGTCTGACAGACTTTCGTATACCAAAAGAGGAAAAAAATTTAAAATGTTTTATTGACATATTTATACTTTACTCTACAATTTTTGTGCGCTCTGTTGTTGAAAAATACATGTAGTTGTTATACCATACCACACATGCTTTGAATGTTAACGGTTACGTGAGTACTATTCATTTAGATACCAGGAGAAAACAGGTCGTCGACTGAGATATCTCGCCACGGTGAGTCCAGGAAAGTCAAAGCACCTGCCCGCGGCCTGGGGTGCCTCAATAATGCCAGCGCCGCCCCGTACTGCGGCGCGCTGCATCAAGGCACCCTAGCTCGGGCATTTCACGAGCGGTGTTAGCGGCCTTCATTACTCAGTTCGGGAAAAAGGATTTCTTCCACCCTCGGCCCCCTCCGACATAGAGGCTGGCAGGCGCATTTTGTCAAATGAAGAAAAGGTTTACGGTTTATTGGGGTTTAACGTCCCAAAGCGACTCGCGCTATGAGGAGGGACGCCGTAGTGATGGGCTCCGGAAATTTCGAACACCTGGGGTTCTTCAACGTGCACTGACATCGCACAGCACTCGGGGGTCTAGAATTTCGCCTCCACCTTAATTCCACTACCGCGGCCGGGATGGAACCCGCGCCTTTCGGGTCAGCAGCCGAGTACCATAACCACTGAGTCACCGCGGCTCATCCCATGGCGTAGCTGTGTCCCAAGGTGGGATAAAGATTGAGTAGGTGGCTCCTTGCCGCCCTCACGAGGTTGCTGGTCGCCGCAAACGCAGGTGAATGGCGCCGTCGTCGCACCGCCGGCCGCGCCGGCGCTAAGGCAAGACAACGGTGGGGGCACGGCAGGACCACGATACCTCGACAATCATTACAAGCAAAAAATGCAGCGGCGCGGCGGTTCCGCTTCGCCCGGACGTCAACAGATGAGAACAGGGTCCAGTTTTGCTGACGAGCGAATTCGCTTCGCTGCCCGGATTTTTGGACTAGTCTGAGCGCGCTATTGGTGACGAAATCCACGAGCCGCGAGACAGCCCCTATTAGAGCATAAGGTAATATCGTCTGCATGCATGGAGTAGCCGATGTCCTCTTGAGCAGTTAGTTGGTGGGCAAAAGGGGCCATAACGGTATTAAAATGTAAGGGAATGAGGACAGCTCGCCTGTAATACAGTAGCAAAAAATTGTTGAAAAAGTAAAAAAAATACGCAATAAGAAATAACTGCTGCACTACCCTTTTCACTACCCTTTCTTTAAGAGTGCACGATAGCAAGTGGTCCTCTATAAATTCGCTTCGACACGTTGAACTCCACATAATACTAACAGTACTACTACAACCGCTATTACTACTACTACAATCAGTAATACTACTACTACCATAACTGCTGCTGTTACCACTACTACTACTACTACTACTACTACTACTACTACTACTACTACTACTACTACTACTACTACTACTACTACTACTACTATCTGCTACTGCTGCTACTATTACTATCTACTACTGCTGCGGCTGCTGCTGCTTCTACTATTACTACTGCTGCTGCTATCGCAGAATGCGCAGCGCGTGGGCCGCAGTGCATCCGACATGCCGGAAAGAGGCCCCACATGATAAGGATAGGCTAATAGACAAGGCAAGATCTAATAGAAAAGGAGGTATCACATTTTATTTCAGTAAAGGCTGCTATAAGATTGGTTTATAAATATAGTCGTGCATTCTACTCTAAACCTTTAATTAATTGGTGAATTAATTTATTCGAATTTAATGGCCTCTACCTGCAACATGGCAGGCGGCAAAGTGGAGAGAGAAAAATTCTCTCCTCACGTTTAGAGGAGAGAAGAAAGAGTGGGGAAGTGAGAGAGAGAGAGAAGATAGTGTGGGGAAGATGGGATGGAGTGCTTAACATCAATGTCTAAACCCAAGCCATAAAAGCTTTGACTGACTAATGCGCTAAACAGGTAAGCTCAGGTCTGCAAATTTTTCGTGTCTTACATTTACAGCGTTTGTTGTACGCAGCACCTTCTGCGAGGGTCGTTAGCCCAGCTTAGCAAACATGTCGCCTTGAGATTCAAAACCACAATCCCAGAGGCCGTGTTTCCTCCAACTGGCATGTATGCCGCGATTTGTCGAGCACGCAGTGCTCCGTACTTCGCTGTCCTGCTTGGCACACCAGTGTGGGCGCCAACACAGCGTCTTCGAATGTGAAAACTGTAACAAGCTGCAACCTCGCGCCAAATTAAGCTTACCCGACGTGCCTCACCCGTTTTTGAATTGCATTCAGGCCACTGCCGTGATTTTTTGACGTCGAGCGAAAGGTTGGCAGCTTTGCACTTTTCCATGACAAGAACCAAATTTTCTCAGCTTCTGCAAAACCATGCAAGAAATGCGCGTACAACTCAACGTATAAAGCAAACACGTGTCTTTAAAGGGATATCCCTAAAATACGATTTCCTTCACGGGACTTTTGTTCGGTATTCAAAAGGGTCTGCACTTCGCGCAGTCCTACAAGCGCTCCAAAAGCATTTCTCCTCGTGAAAAAGCATGCATTCAAAGTGGCCGCTTGTATTCACACGTTTTATTGGGGCTTGTAATGGCATACGCGAGGTTACAGTGAAACCAATTTAGGGTGGAATTCCTGTGATCGAGAGAAGCACCGGTAAACCATGGTGTTCTCTATCGGCATTTGATGCGGATATACTTGCGTAACAGGCAACATTTGCGTTTTAAACAGCCCATTCCACTGCATGTAGGCACAGCATCAATTTGGATGGGATGGCACTTTGGCTGTCTGACTTAAGGTTTCCGCCTTCTATGTCGCAAAATGTCCTGGTAGGTCGAGAGAGGTCCCGTGACCTTATGACGTCCTCAGAACTTGTCCATCGCAGCACAGCGTTGCCAAACTCAATGCAACTGCCGCCAACGGTGAACCTCTCGAGAGCAAGGTGGGCCCAGTGGCTTGGCTGCGCTGGAGGCAGAGCACCACCGCGCCATCTGTGAATGCGACTCGGAGGGTCGTGACATCAGCAGCACCACCATTCACAAGGCGCCGCCAAATCTGGAAATCTAAGGACCCCCCGAAATTTGCAACTTGACCCAGCCCGAAAATTCTAAATGACCCCCAAAATTTTACAAGTAGCTCCACCCCTCAAAAAATGGGTTCAGGTGTATTGACGGGATTAGCGACTAGCGTACTTAGTCGGATTAGTGTAATCCCATTGGATAATCCCATTAAACATACTCGAAGATTTTAGCAGGTGAAGATTCATGCTTACCACACAAGAGCAATGGAGCCAGTTGCAACCAGAGTTTTGGTGGCAAATTTGCAATAAGAACATAAGACATCATACTTGCTGCGTCGATCAGAGAAAATCGAAAAAACATTCTCTTGGCCTAACCAGCTCGCTTCTTCGGGCTCAAGTTTTGCACAGAGGTGGAATTTGGCGGCCAGTTTTGTTTTATATTAAGTTTGGAGGGGGTAGTTGCCTGATTCGTACAGAACCAATCGAAAGCCTCCATCGTCTGTGGTGATGGCGAACCAAAATGGCAAGCTTTCAGGGTGGTGCCGGTAGCGCCATGTGCGCCCACTGGAAGAATGAGCGCTCTCCCTTTAGCTACCGCCGAGGCCGCGCCTAACCGCAAGGTGGAGCAAACGGTTGTATAGCTGGCTTCAAAGTGCTTTACCGACTACTGTATCAGAAGTTGGCGCAGAAAACATTGTTTGCCTCCGACTGCCCCCCTGCCCGTACCTTGCATTTATCTCATGCGGCTCACCGCAGCCTCCCTGCACGATAGTGTGCTCATTGGTCTGAAAGGCGCGTGATGGCGCTACCGGCATCGCTGCTGCTAAAGCTTTCTGTTTTGGTTTTCTGCCGCCGGAAATGACCGAGATTTCCATTTAATTTTGATCCAATGAGGCAAGTACTCCACCCAAAAACGTAATATAAAACAAAACTGACCTCCAAGAGCCACCCCTGAGCGAAATCTGAGCCCGAAGAAGCGGTGATAGCTTGCCGCAACTGTCCGCGTCATTCGAGCCGAGAGAGAACTGAAAAGTAGGTGGATAGGACGAGCGCCGTGCTCGGTTGACCACGCTCTTCGCGTTGTGACGGATCCCTGCGCGGCGCCGAGTGGCGTTGCTGCTGCTCAGTATACAACACGCAGTTCACAGAATGGGTCGATTCGGGGCCCGTACACCCCAGCCGGGCCGAGGGATCAGCGCCCGCTCGGCATTTGCATGCGACGCCAATCTGCGGTCTGCGGGGGGAGAGAGGCGCGGGAAAAACGCCGGTCTTCTTCCCACGTGCGCGCCCTGAGGGAGGCTTCTTGGGCGCCCCACAGCGGCAGCCACGCGCGACGGACATCGGCCGCACTGCGTGGCACCACTAGTGTTTTCAGGCACAAGGAGCTCTTCTTATTCTGTGCAATCAATAGTGCAGACCCTGTCACACTGTCACTTTCAAAGGCTATTCAGTCGGGAGCGCTCGAGATTCTCCATCGCTATCAAAACCGAACAAGTTGTACCGCCGCTACACGGCACACTCGATCGCCGTTCAGCGATTCCACCACCCCACACCAAGGTAGCGCTGCCGTTGCCACCAATAATCATGCAGGTATGCTAGCAATCAACGAACAAGCTTAACCTGAAACCTTTGAAAACAAAATTTTTAATCGTTACACTCTTGGCATGAACTTGGTTCTATTCGACAAGCTGTAGCAACATTCATGAAGAAGCTCGTGTTGGCTGCTTCTGTATCACTGGCAACAACTGAATCACTTCGACAGCACTGCTGTGTCGCCCAGGATCTCTCTGCTCCTGCAGAATAAATTGTGCATTCTTAAGCTGGATATCTTCCAAAGATGACTTCCAAAGATTTTGTTCCCAGGCACGTTGCTGAGAGCGCGCAGCGTCCGAGAGTGCGCGTAGCCGCCGCTCGACGGCCCTCGAAATGTCGAGAGAGTCCCGTGCTGCTCCGTTGACTCGATAGACTATCAACTCGGCGGCCATCGAGGCCCACCTTGTAGCTGCGCTCAAATGGCCTTTGAGGCTATATTGGCATGTCAGGTCAAGGTATGACCCATGGCGGTATGGCTATTTGTCCACCCACTCCTATTAGTCCACCCAGCTACGAACTGTCAGGTTGTAGCTGGGTGGACTAATAGGCATACAAATAAAAACAAACGAAGTAAACAGAACGTCATTCTCTACCGCAACACCGCTACTAGCTGAAAGGGAGGCTTTCGTTCAGCGCGCGAAAGGAGCTCAAAAACGTTACTTTTAAAAAGGGTAAGAGCGCTTTTTTGTCAGTGAGAAAGGGTGAAAAAAAAAAGGCCCGCCATTGCCGTGATCCAGGTCGTGGAAAACACTCGCACGGAGTGGCTTCGATACTGCGAAGATACAGAGCCACAGCATGGACTTGTTAGTTTTGCATCCGCAGGTTAATTACAGCGCGGAAATCAAATGCGAGGACGCTCTAAGTAGACATAACAAGTGATGTGCCACAGATTATCAGTTTGCTAAGCCGTCCCCGGACTGAATTTGGAAATTCACTGCAGGGGTTGTCCCCACCCCCGAAAATTGCGCACCGGAATTTTCCCGCGAAGAAGTACACAGAGAGCACTCTGAGCGCGAAATGATCGAGGTCGTTGAGAAAGGTAGACACCGCGACCAGTGTAACAGCACGCCTCACGTATACCACTAGCAAGCAAGAAACCCACCCGCATGTTTTGCCTTAACGCAGAACGTGTGTTGACTTGCATTCATGCAGAACGTAACAGAAGGCGTCTTTCAGATAAACCTTGTTGACAGCCAGCGCTCGTTGCGACTGCTTCTTCCGTCCTTGCTAACGGCCCGGTCCACTGCGGCGGGCACGGGTCACAGCCAAGAAGGCCCGTAATTCCTCCTGGGCCACGGAGCGACCTCGGCGAGCAGTGTGCGTCGCCCCGAAGAAGGCGCATCTGCAGCCATATTTTTCCCCAGCCCAGCAATGCATGCGAGGGGGCGCAATTAATGCCGAGGGCAAAAAGCGCCGTTTTCGGCCCTATAGCGCTCCCCGCGCCATTCTTCATCGGGCTCCCGCATGTCGGGCCCACCTTGCGCTCCCGGCACGCGCCGCCCGACGTGACCGGGGACACCGTCGGCCCGCGCTCCTCGTCCGAGCGGGAGGACAAAAACAAAAAGGATGATGCGCCCCCTTGTGTCCACAATCGAGTTGCTCCCCGGCCCAGGGATAAGCGAGCGCCCGGCTTGGCCAAGTTGTCGCGGGAGCGCAGGCTCCGCCGACTGCGGCTGCTCCCTGCGCGTCGAAAAGAGAGCGTGCCGCCGACTGCCTCTTTCCTCGGCGTAAAATGTTGGCGAAAAGTTCCCAGGCCACAGGCCCTGCTTTCAAGCAGCTAAGTCGGCCACCCATGAAGCTTTCAGCAGAGGTGAGGGTGAGAGACTCCTTTCTTCGGGGGAGATACAAGACCCAAAAGCAGAGCCTAATAAGGGAGTAACTACTCATTGGCATCGACCCGAGCGCAGCCAAACGGCTACAAAGGAAAGCTATACAGCTTTCTCAGAAACTTCGTAGTTAAAAAAAAATTCGTCCTGGTCCGGGGTTCGAAGCCGGGACCACCGCTTCACCGGAGCAGTCGCTCTACCAATTGAGCTAACCGGGACGGCAAGCTTATGGTAAAGCGAGAGCGAATTGATCAATAATTCAATTGATCAATAATTGATCAATAATGGCTGCGCTGGGGTGGATGTCAATGCGTAATTACTCCCTTATTACAAATCTACTCCACCTTGGGGGATTCCCCTAAAACATTTGACCAAAACCAGAGCCTGTGCTTTGCGAACCTTTGGCCAATGCTTTTAACCAGCCTTAACACTTATGCAGAAGGTGGTCAATGGGGCCCTGGACTGAGGGCTCCAATCACGATGAGTAAGCAGACGGCACGCCAAAGTCGCCCCGGCAGAGGGATCTCTCTCTGCGAAGTGTTTACCACAGCCATCCCAAGCTCTACTTTAAGCACGAATGGTATTTAGCACGAAGAAAAAAAAACTTTCCGATCACCCCGACTTGGGTGCTTGTAAACGGCAATGATAAAACAGCTTCGTTTCCTTTAGACCCCACGGCAATCGTCCCGCTAGTTCTTTTTTTTTTGCGTGCTATTATAGTCGGATACAACTCAAGAAGGCAGCGACTTTTCTCCGTCAAAGAACCCCCTGCCAGCCAATGGCACCGGCCGATTCTCTTGACCGTGCTAGTGTGCGACAATACAGTGAGCGGCGCCGCAATGGAGAGAGGGACCTATCCTCGACCGTAGAGGGAAGGTATCATCCCCTTTCGTCTACCACTCCCTGCTTTGTCACACTAGCAGGGTCATGCGAATCAGCCGGCGCCATTGGCTGAAGGGGGTCCTTTGACGGGGAAAACCCTTTGCGTTGTTGAGCTGTATCCGACTAAAGTTACACTTAATTCAGGTTGTTTAAAGTTTGAATGAAAAATCAGGACCAACGTTAGTGAAGTAACGTTTCTGAAGTAACGTTGGTCGGGATGGTTCATGAGAAAAAAATAAATGGCACAGACTAAGAGAAAGACGGCATGACGCTTCCGCTGGGCTTTTCTAACGCGAGGCCCAACCCCGACGACAAGAACAAGTCCCTGTTTTCATATCAATAAGGGCTGCTCTCTCCCGCCGTCTTCACAGTGATTTTTGGACGACTTTAAGCAGCTCCAATGAGGCACATGTACTGCCTGGCGCGTAGGCGACTAAGAGCACAGCAGCGAGAGAGAGAGAGAGTGACTGAAGCATCGAAATTCGCACAAAGTGCGTTTAGATCCGCGCATAGCCCTTTCGCTGGCCGGACGCTGGTCCCAGATGCGAATGAAAGACTCGAAACTGGGTTGTCGTGCCGGTGGCACATACCCACGAAGGAACTTTGCCGCACATGCAAGTGCCAAAAATAGATTACAGACTATTACAGACCGGGCGATGTAAAGAAAAAAAAGGGAAAATATAATAGGAGAGGCAAGGAATCCCTCGTGATCAAAAAACAAACAGGTTAATTTTGGTACGATAAGAAAAGGAAGGACAAGGAGCGAAATGGGTGCATCTAGCAGGGAATCATTCTGAGGCAGTAGTGAACAGCGGCCAGAACTATACAGGAGCTCGACCCTAGTTGAGTAGCGCCAGACGAGAGTGAATTTGGAACCGTCATGGAGAGAGATAATTTTTAAAAGGAATTCCCCCAGAAAGTTTTCGGACAGAGGTGAAAGAGGGACAGGATGGACAATTAACTTCTTTACTCAATTATCTATCACTTATCCATCGATACGATTGTTTTACTGTCTTTCTTGCTTCCGCTCCAGGAAATTTTCGATTTAGAATCAATATAAATGGTACTCTATAGCCAGCCAGTCAGCTGTGGCGTATAGGTGTAACATACTGACCTTTTTCGCTAAAATAGATGTTCAAAAATTCAGTATGGCGTATATATTTAATCGATTTTTTGGTGTTTAAACCAAATCATTCAAACTCTGATCAAATGGACATAGTTGAACAACATAAGTTTGATGGCTGGCTGTTCCGGTCTACTATAGTGCGGGGATGATCTTGCGTATAGAGATGGTCCGTGCGTCATGTCTTTTAGTTATCACCACCACACAGCCTAAAGACTTTTGGGGCTGGTAGAGAAGCCATTGTGCGATGGATGACGACACAATTTGGGAAATAACTTCGGCCGGCGACCTGACATCAACGAGATATCGTATCGAGCGCGGTTGCTTTGACACTGCTGAAACGTGACTGTCTCCAAGCTCAGTAATTAAATCCTATTAAATTAAATCGTAAATCATATTAATTAAATCGTACAAAGTGTTGACAGCATTAACCAATAATTAAGAAAACTAGTCAATCGTTGCGAACTCTCCGTGTTTTCGTTCTGCTGACGGAGGACGTGGCGTGGCGCCAGGGACAAGGGACGCGCGGGAAGAGGCCGTTTTGTGGGGGCGCGCTCCGCACAGCTTGGTTCATGTGATAACGTGAGGAGCAAACAAGTCTCTGCCAAGGAGTGATCTGCTAGAGAGGCCCCGGTGACTCTGTACGCTGTGACTACGCCCCATGCCTCCGGTCAGCTCTGTACCCCCCTTTCAAAGAAAGTTTTAGACAGTCTATAGAGTGTCTATAGACTTCTGTCTATAAAGTCTATAGACTGCCTATAGACAAATCTTAGAGAAGTCTTTAGGCAATACAATGCCATAGACAGTCTATAGACAATCTATAGATTTATGGCCATACACTTTTAGTAGACATTTTTTCTATAGACAGTCTATAGACTATGAATAGACAAAAAGCAACATCTATAGGAAGTCAACAGTCAATAAAAAGTCTATACTCTTTCTATAGACCTTTTTTATAAGGGCCAGTCGCAGATAGCATGCCGAACCTCATTGCTTCTGCGCGCCAGTTCTAGAAGAGCGTGGCAGTAGGCAGATTGCTCCGATTAACAAGGAAAACGTCGACTGCCTACCCGCCACACTTCGACAAACGTGTAATTTAGAGAACAATGGCTCGTTGTTTCATTCACTTGCCAATGGCCAATTTTTCAGATGGCGCCAGATAAACTCGATAAAAAGTTCTGAGATGTCGCTCAAAGAGGCGCTTTATTTATGGGGCGGGTTTGAGACCCCGCGTAGCTGCGGCATCCATCGGTCTCGGCCAAACCTCCCGCCTGTGCTCGGAGACGCGAGCCAGGTGTCCCGCTTGCAAGGGCGCCAGCGTCCGGGAGCAGTCGGTATCATCGCGAACAAAATCCCTACCTCGCACACGAGCCCCGGCGAAGAAAAAGGCTCCCCCTGCCCCCTCTCCCTATTCCGTTTCGCGGAGGAGCACTTTCCCTTTGTCTCCTCGGGCGACGCCAGGCGGTGGCTGCCTTTTTTCCCTCTTGGCGCTCCTCATTCTGGCCGCGACGCGATATTTCCATTCGCCCTCCTTCTCTCGCAGCAACATCAAAGCGGACGGAGAGAGGAGGGAGAAAAAAATCGATGCACTGCTGCCACGCGCCCACCAGTCGGCTTCTTCTTTTTTTCTTCCTTAATTTTGTGCTGCTGCTGTTTCCCAGACAGGAGGAAATCTTTCATTCGCTCCTGGGGCCCATGGGCGGGGCTTCCGAGTAACACGCAAAAAAGGAAAAATTGCGCGAGGAGCAAACAGCAAGAAAATTGCCCCACAGTGGCCCTCAGACCGCCGGGAAGGATGGCGGGAGAGTGAGCCGAGAAGGTCGCGCAACGCCCGAAGTCCGCGCATGCGCACAGCGTCCAGGCGCCCATCTCTTGTTCCTTTTCCTCTGGGAATTTTCGCTGGCAAGCGGAGCAGAAGGCGCGTGCGAGAATAAAGGAAGCGGCAAAAATTCTCCGCAAGACATCTTTCCCTTCAAGCGCAGCGGAGATCCAACTGGCAATAAGAATTATGACATCGCCTTCAGAATAAACGTCCCGCCTTCCAGGATGTGTATATCGCGCTCTCAAGTCGGAATTACAATTTCGGAATGGTCCTGTTGGTGATATACGAGGTAGCGCGAACAGACCAGGACAAACCTTAACGACAGGGCTGGTTTTGCGTTCGTGCAGTGGGTTGTTTTTGTTAGTCTTCGTCTGCTCACCCTGTCCCGCTCAGCAAGTCGGAAGTTCGAGATATGTCCTTATCATCGTCTTCACGAAATTCTTTCATGGGCCAAAAGAAAAAAGCAAGTGCGTCAAAAAGTTATCTACACCCCAGTACACAGGCAGAGCACGGAACATGCTAACTGAATATTCTCCCAGAAAATGACTTCAGCGAAGTGACCACGAGAGTAATTTTCGCTTCTCTCAGCTGACAACTATTCTTGAGCGTTTTAGCTTCAAGCAGTAGGAGCATGGCAGTTTCAA
The DNA here is from genome assembly GCF_055824585.1 of Amblyomma mixtum. NCBI lineage: Eukaryota > Metazoa > Arthropoda > Arachnida > Ixodida > Ixodidae > Amblyomma > Amblyomma mixtum. The sequence continues at coordinate 16,437,446 of NC_143017.1, forward strand.
AGCATTTAAATGGTAAATTTTTGTTCTCCCCCGTATTTACTCTCAGACCTCTAATATGAGAGGAAACAACAAAATACCACTTCAACGAATGTAAACGAGCTTTTCAGGCCATTTTAAGGCATCGCTTGCCATTTGTCTCCAACAAAAAAAGAATAATATTTGCCGCCTAAATTTGCAAATCTGATAAGGCTTGCAACTCAAAATACTAGCGTCCATTTATTTATAGGCAGGACAAAATTTCATTGAAAACATCACAATGGTTGATTTTTTTTTCTGCATTGAAACACCTGAATTTGTAATATATGCAGACCACCGAGCGGGAGATCACGTATTTCTCGCTGACAGTGCACTTCACGCTGGATGCGCTGAAAAAAAAAAGTGGCAGCGTTTTGCCGTAGTTAAACCGAGTAAACATGCGAAAGCATGTGTTTAGCCTGGTTGGCTCGTGGTTATTGCTTTGATGGGTCGTCGGCACGCCTGACGACGATATTAGTTCGATGGTAGTATTAGGTGATGAAGACGTCGATATGCAATGCACAGCGCCAAAGTGTGTTGCAGTTTAGCACGAGGCGAGGTCGGCTGCGGCGACAGCATAGGGCGGCCTCCACAGTTTGTGGAAGACAAGGATGGCGGTGCGACATGCGGACATCGTTGTTCTTTCTGCCAGTGAAAATTTTATTGAGAGTGTCACGAACGTTGCAGAGGTGTATAGCGCACAAACGAGGCCACCGCAATGGATGGCTGTTCTTTAGGATTTGGTGAGGCTTAAAAAATTTTAACCACGCCAGGTCTGTCTGTACTGGCGTGTTTTAGTCGTGTCTGTATTGTTTGCACTGTTGTCTAAGGAGACAATAAAGAAAGAAAAATCGGCGATAGCACAGTGCTCTCGCGCACACGCCAGCGTATACATAGCTGATCTGTTCGCGTCGCCGCGGGTTCGAAACACAGTGGTGGCAATATTTATTTACCTTATTTAGGCTCGCAAGGTCAATTCAAGGAGAGGCTTCAGCACTGGAACGGCTTTCGCAACTTTCGTCGTGAAGTATAGCTTTCGCTCTCAAATGATTCGTATACCTGGGACAACACCGAGACATGCCGAAAGAGGTGCTACCGAGCTGGTTGCCAGGAATGCGGCTGCGTCCGCTACAGCGAGCACGAAAAAGTCATCCAATGCGAGGACAATTCTTCGAAAAATGTTTATTTATTTTATTTTTTTATTTAGTACATACTGCTAGCCTCATGCCGAGGCTGTTGCAGGATTGGGGCATATTATACAAAGGGAGAAAACAACAGTAAGAAAAGTACACTTAAAATATTGTTATACAGTTCTAGTTGGCATAGTGGAACAAAAAAAAAGAAAAAAAAACTACAGTCAGAGATCATAAGTCACAAAAAAAAAATGCAGGAGGGCAAAAGTAACGAATCGACAACATTCTGCAGTCAGGGTACAGTTGACAGCTTTGAAATAAAACTTTCCAGGGACGGGCACTTGACCACGTCATCAGGTAAGGCATTCCATTCACGGGGGGAAAATGAGTACTTAAAAGTGTTGCTGTGTGCCCGGAATTCGATTAAATGCTTGGAGTGTTGTGTTCTAGTGCTGCGGTGAGCTGAGCGGGAGATGTAACTCTCACTGTTGATCTTAAAGGCTCCAGACAAGAGAAGATACATATATTTGATGCGTGTATGCTTGGCGCGACTACTAATAGTGCTGAGACCAGCCTGGGTGAGAAGTTCGGATGGTGACTCGTGGCGGCGATATTTGTTATAGATGAACCTGACTGCCTTGCGTTGTATGTTTTCTAATTTGGTAATTAAATTATTTGTGTGTGGGAACCAGCATATTATGCTGTATTCTAAAATTGGTCGCACGAAGGATGTATAAGCAAGCAATTTTGTGTCGGGTGAGGCGAAAGTGATGGAGCGCCTTAATGAGCAAAGAGCGGAAAATGCTTTGGATGTTACGTATGCTATATGCTTGTCCCATTTTAAGTCTGAAGAAATGATTATGCCAAGGTACTTATATTTATCGACAAATGTTACTATGTTACCTCCAATTTTATACGGGAAAGTGAGTGTTCTTTTTTTCCTTGACACGGTCATCCCAACTGTTTTTTTCTAGATTTAGTGTCATCTGCCATTCCTGGCACCACTTTGATATTACTTCGAGATCGGCGTTTAATGTGATCTGGTCTTCTTTACTATTAATGTTTTTATATATTATGCAATCATCCGCAAACATGCGAACAGTAGCGTCAATACCACTTGTTATGTCATTTATATATATTAGGAATAGAATCGGCGCTAATACCGTGCCTTGAGGGACCCCTGAAGTAACTTTTACGCACTCGGATGAACATCCTTCAAACTGGACAAACTGTTTGCGGTCAGAAAGATATGCTGTTATCCAGTCAGTAGTCGTATTAGTACCGAGAACGTTTTCGATTTTGTAGATGAGTTTGGGATGGGACACGCGATCAAAAGCCTTTGAAAAGTCGAGGAAAAGCATATCGATCTGTCCGCGCATGTCAATTGTCGATGCCAAGTCATGTATGGTTACCAACAGCTGCGTTGTTGTGGACAGACCCTTTCTGAATCCATGCTGGTTATTGTTCAGTAATTCATTCTGTTCACAATAGGTTACAATGTGTTTAAGTATAATATGCTCTAGGATTTTGCATACTGTACAGGTAAGGGAAATTGGGCGGTAGTTTGCAGGGTTATTAACGTCTCCAGTTTTATGAACTGGAATTACTTTTGCAACTTTCCATTCACTGGGTACATCACCAGTATCCAAGGATTTATTGTAGAGAAGGAGAAGATATTTGGACATCCACTCTGCGTACCTTTTCAGGAACTGGTTGGGGATATTGTCGGGGCCACTAGATTTCTTTCCATCAATGTTTAACAGTAAAGACAGTATGCCTGGTTCAGTTATCAACAATTCACCTAAATGGCTGTTGCCATTTTGCCGGCTTGAAAATTGAGGCTTTATGCTATTATCCACCGTAAAAACGGACTTGAAGTAATGAGAGAACCTGTTCGCTTTTTGTAACGATTCTATTTCAGGTGTGTCACTCTGTCTGGGTTTGCGTGGGTTTAGGTAGCGCCAGAACTTACTAGGAGCTGATCGTATAAAGTTGTTTAAAGTGACGTTTGCGTATTTATACTTAGCAGTTTTAACAGCACTTTTTAGGGCTCGTGATAGTTCATGCATTTTGTTATTGTAGGCAATTTCTGGGTGCTTGTTTTTAGATTTCCTCAATCGCGATATTTTACGCTTCAGGTGAATAATTGGTCGGGTGATCCACGGGTTTGTTTTTCGAACTTTTTTTAGTTTTTTGGGCACATAGAGCGACAGGCATTGTTCTATTGTAAGCTTAAGCCGGTTCCATAGGTCCTTTACAGTAACTGAGACGTCGGCAGAGAGGATCGAAAATTCTGTATACTCATAGGCTAAATGATCTAGAATAGACGCATCGTCGGTACCTTTCCAATCGTAAATCAAGGATTGTGTTTCTTTCGGTTTGCGACACGTAGCGAGTTTGATAGAGCATATAGTTGCTTTGTGGTCACTGATGCCCTCAGCAATTTCCCATAAAATATTTTCTGAGGGAATAGCGTCACTTTTGAACGTCAGGTCAAGGATGCTGCTACTAGTCGAAGTAACCCGTGTTGGTTCATTTATGATTTGGCTCAACCGAAAATTAAACATCAAAGCAAGAAGTGCATCAGCGCTATTCCTATCTGCGGGCCCACAGTCAAGCGTTTCCCAAGATATGCCAGGCAAATTGAAGTCGCCAGTTAGGATAATCTTTTTAGATGCCGGCACGTGGTGTTGCATATACTGCTCAAGCAGGTTTAGTGTGTCTGCGCTTGCGTCGGGTGGACGGTATAAAGTGCCAATGAAGAATGCGGCTTGGTCCAGCGCTACTTTGCACCAAAGTGCCTCTATACCATCAACGGCAGGCAGCAGTGTACACGATAGGTTGTCTTTGACTAAAATTGCAACACCTCCGCCACGTGTAGCTCTGTCTTTGCGTAGTACTATGTAGCCCGGGGGGAAGATATGATCGTCGGGAATGCATGAAGACAACTAGGTTTCCGTGAGTGTAATCACATCGGGTTCGTGTTCTATAACGAAGGCCTGGTTGAAGGCCTGGTTGACGAAGGCTTGGTTGATTTTTTTTACTTTAAGCCGCATAACACCCGTGATGAATTTCCGAAGGCAGATGAGTGGTGGTGGTGCTTCTGGAGGCCTTGATTTCTTTGTTTTAGTTGAGAGGGTGGATGAGGGAGGGATCTTCTTAAGGGTGAAGGCGGGCAGGGTTGGGAGGAGGCTGCACCCAATGCAAAGTGGAGCCTGCACCCAATGCAGGCTCCACTTTCCGATGCTACAGACAGAGGCCGCCACTTTCGGAGTGTGACGCAAGTACTGCTCACGCAGTGAAATCCCCGATGCCGCGATGCAAAGGTCGATAAATTCGACTAAATTTAAAAAAAAAAAATGTGCTAGCTGTAGCACACCGCAGGAGAAGATGCTAATTCTTAACTGTCACAGCTTCGACGGTTAAACGAAATTTCGCGATATCCCTTTCTGGTACCCTATTGCAGGCACTTCGCCAGGATTTTTTTTTTTCTCCCAGGTGCTCAGGTTAGTTTCATGTCGCGAGGGGGGCGGGTGTAGAGGGCAATGCTCTCTCGGCGGAGCATCTCCAACAGCAGCATTGCCAGGAGGGTTGGGAGAGGGCAGAGTTTAACTTGAAAGAGTAGAGCTCCCTCGCTCCCTCCCTTGTCTACCTGCCTGCTCCGTTCGTTGATTTCAAGAATGTGTTTCACTCAAACAGACTTTAGCACTCTGCCACGTTCAGTTCTTTGAACATTTCGGAAAGCATTAATGTACTGCTTGAGGGTTAGAACGTATCACATCCGCTGTCGTGCAGCAGTATTCGCCCCAATAAACTTTGGCCATCGTAATTTTTAAACCGCGGATGTTCCGAAACTTCGTGGCGTCATATTCTTGCACTGTATAAGCTGCGCGATGCCGCACGGAGTTCGCGTTTTGTATAGCTACGCACATGGCTATAGTAGCTTCAGCGGTAGCCGAAAGCATCAGCCAGAACGCTTCCTCACTTTCATTCCTAGAAGAAAGTCTGACAAGGCATAAGAACGAATTGTCCTAGAAAGCAATACGACACTTTCAAAGGAAGTTAGTGTCGCAAATGGTTGCCACGAAAGGACACCTTAACCGCGCCGTAAGGGAAGGCCTGAAGGAGGAAGAGAGAAAGGATGAAGAGAAGGCACCGTGTAACGTAGAGTTTTTCAGTGTTACCTAGAGGGAAATCTGGCGCCACGGTTTACGCGAGTTTCTTAAGCATTTCATCCACCGCGGGAGCGCGGGGAAAAAGAGGTTTCTTATTTCGCTTGGCTGGTATTGGGACGAAAGCGTGGACTCTGTGTTGAAAATGGCCGCTGCATGCGCGGCGAGGCTCTTGTCTGCGCGCGTAAAATTATTTTCCATTAACATTTTCCATTAACTGAAATGCAATTTCACTCTATTACTTAAAGCCATTCGTTTTAAGAGCACGCAAGAAAGGCATGTTCGAGGGCATTACGAACCTTTGCAAAAAGTCAAACGAAGGCAGACAGGCTATTTGATGTTTATCTCCGACTATTTTTCCTGTTCACTTTACATCACTCGCCACCACCGACTTCATACAGGCGGTATGCGAACGACGATATGCGAACAACTCATCAGTTAGGCATCTCCATCCTTCCATACAAGCGTACCATGTGCCGTAGCTGATAACCAGGAGGGACGTAATCATCAGCCTGACCGTGCCCATTGCAGGACAAAAGCCTTTCCCATACCTCACCAATTAAGCTTGTCCTTTGCTAGCTGCGGCCGCCTTATCACCGCGAAGTTCTTAATCTCATCCGCCCACCTAACTTACCGCCGTCCACGCTACGCTTGAATTCTCTCGGAATCCAGTCTGTTGTCCATAAGAGCCGTCTCTTATCTAGCCCAATACTATTTCTTCCTTTTGATTTCCAGTAGGGTGTCTTTAACTTGCGTTTGTTCCCTCATCCACCCTTCCCTCTTCCTGTCTCTTAGCGTTACGCCTATCATTTTCCTCCCCATATCGCGCTGCGTTGTCCTCAATCTAACTTGAAGTCTTTTTCGTTAGCCTCCGAAGTACTCATATGTGAGTACCGCCAAGAGACACCTTTATACCCTTCTCTTCAGGGATACTGGTAAACTGCCATTTATGAACGGAGCAGCCTCACCTTGCATCATTTTCTTCCTACCTCTTTCTGAGGCAAAGGCGCCTGTGCTCCGCCAAGCGGGACACAATGCAGCCTTCGGGGCGTCCGGCAACCTGCGCGTGGGAAGAGTCCTCCCCAAGAGGCTGCTTTTCCCCACCTTTTCGGCCCAAACGGGAAAGAGCCTCCTCTTTTTTTCCCCCGTGGGAGCGAATGGAGGACGCTGAGATTTCCCCTCCTTTTGTGACGAGAAGCGGTTTCCCACAGCTCCGTATTTGTGCGAAAACTCTGCGCGACCGGTTTACCGCCGGGGAGGGGCGGCCAGGTAAAAGCCAAGACACGCCATTGGTTCGGGGGTTTCCCGGATTCTGGCCAGCGAGCCGCTCTTTGAAAACGGGCGTCTCGGAGCTGGTCCACTCTCGGGGTGGACACCTTGGTGTAGTTTGCGTGTGTGTGTGTGTGTGCCGCTGCGTCGATCTTGGCGGAGAGACGGTGGATACCTGCCCGGCCCTCAGAGTGAGTCCAGCGTATATTTGCGCGGTTAATGTGGCGCCTCCCTTATAAAAACGGTCTCTAGACAGTCTATAGACTTCTTATTGACTCTACTGACTTCCTATAGATGTTACTTTTTGTCTATTCATCGTCTATAGACTGTCTGTAGATGAAAGTGAACTGAAAGTGTATGACCACAAATCTATAGATTGTCTATAGACCATAACTGTGTCCTCAAAAACATAAAAAAAGGAAGGCAGAATAAAAATGAACGTTTTAAAATTACAACCACTTTCCAGAATAACATATTCCCGTAATAGAAAGTGGAGGTAACGGCCATTTTATAATTTTTCATACATAAGTTTTGTTATCCAAAACCCATTCTTAATGCGTTGCAAGCTTTAGTTTGATTAATGGTAGGTGCTTATTCATATTGTTACGTGAAGGTAAGCCTAATAAAACAAAACTACATGACAGGTGGTATTTAATGGCTGCGGGCCTATAGCGCGAGCGCTACCGCCCGCGTCACTGCCGCTTCGTCTTCTAGTCCGTGACAATATATGTACGGATATCTCGGTCTGCTTCTATACTATAGTGCAATAAGGCCGGAACTGTACTTTGTAACAAGAAGTTAGCCTTCATTTGCTTGCAATGAGTCTGCACAAAAGAAATGAAAAGGAATAAGCGCCTCACCTAAGCGTCCAGATTATAATTCCTTGTACAAATCCCCAAATCGAGAAAAGAAACCGCATAATACAGGGTCTTGTGGATCACAGACTCCCCTGCCATCCGTAAACGCTTCAGGGGTCTGTGCCAATGACGCCCACGAGATATGCCGCGAACCTACTACAGTACACGTCATGGATGCACAGTGGTGACTGACTGACCGACCGGACTGGTTTACTGGTTGACTGACTGAGTGATTTATTTTTACATGCCAGAGTTGTGTTCGCTGTTTCCTATATAAGGCGCAGGCCGCGTATAAAGGCCTGCGCCGGATCATGTTCGACGAGCCGTGGTCGAAACGCCTGCACATGTGCGCTTGCATGTGATGGGGTGCGATTTATCTATTTTGTTTTTTGCGCTACCTCCAACATTTTGATCAAAGCGGCGCTGAGCTCCTCGAGTGGCTGCCACAGCTCCTTTGGAACACCATCTCGAGGCTCAGCGTCTGCGTGGTACGCGTCTTCCCGCGCTCGTGCTTTTCGCGCCCCATAAATGCGCTGCTTGTAATCAACAAGCCTGTCACGAACGTTCTCCTGCGCAAGACGCAACGAACGACACGACACGACGTGCGCTGTAAAATGTGCACGAGGGCTTAACAGCTAGTCAGCAGCCACACGGTGAATCAACAAGCCTCTCAAGACAGGCTCAAAAAGCTCACGACGGTGGGCACAATTCACGCGTTGTGGACATTTCTACACTCACATCACTGTGTAGACGAGGCGATCTCAACAGAGTTGATTTTGGGTAACTTGGTCGTCCATAACAGAACACATGTGCGCAGGTGGAACAAAACGGTTTTCTTTGCGCTGCTCCTCGACCACGTACCGCCTGCGCACAAGTTTTCAGTATACCTAGCCAACTGCGTGCTTTCTCTGAGGAGATCTGAAAAATTCAGCACCATTGCTATTAAAGGGGCGTCATATCCGTCCGTCCCGCAAGGCAACCGTCGAGCAGGCCTGAACAAAAACATGCCCTTCCGGAGACCCTGATTCACAGCGGCGCTGGAACCGTACCCTTTACAGTCTTTATAACCGGAGTCCTCCTACCAGAGCCAGGGAACGCAGCAATAACACTCGCGACAATAGCGAGCTTGGTAGCATGCACTACAGCATAATCGCCTTTACTTGGTGCTGCGAAAGAAATCCAATGGTCCCTCCTTCACTCTTCAGAAGCTCGTGAGAAATTAGGAGCGACCGAAAGCGATTGTTCTGCTCTGAAAAGAAGAACGGGGGTCAGACTGAATTTCTCGTCAGTTCCGAACGTACTCCCCTCTCCTCCCAGCTAAGCGTGAGACGCGCCGAGCTCCTGCGTGGCTGCGAGTGGCGTCATCCCTGCGTCTGCCAACGGCTTCGCCGTGTGATCGCAGTCGAGCTAGGTGAAGTTCATTAACACACACGGTGAGGACAGATTGAAATTGGCCTGCGCCGGTGGGTTCCCGAGTTTTAATGCCAAAGGCGATATACTTTCGCCGAAAACAGAGCTTTTAAAAGCTGAAAAAGGTTGACAACCTGAAATGGAGGTGTCGCTACCACCGGTCATTTCTACACGCAGACTGTGGCGACGTGGAGACAGTTTGTTTTGTTTTCGACAGCGGGGATCCCTGAGGACAGACTATACACCGCCATTCACAACCACGCCGTGATCACGGATTCTTCTCTTGTCTGGACCTCACAACTGTGATTCGGGTGGCAGGAAAGAAAATCCCACTATTTTAAATCAAACTTTCGCAGCAACAATTCCGTGTTTTGCTGCAAAACAGACATCAGCGTGTAGCCACGTAATCCATGGTAATCCCTGTAAGCATCGATTTTGCTCCAGACAAAAACTGCGTGTGCCTTCAAAGCACCGATGGCGCTTGTTGGTCCGTAGCTGCTGACCGCTGTTGAAGCGGACCAGGGCGTCGCTGAGAGAGAACCCCGCGCTGTCTTCTTCGCTCGGCAGTCGCGCGGGCCTCAATTATTCACGCCCGAAAGGCGCCCCCGCTTTTGTTTCTCGCGTCTTTCCCGTTTTCCCTCTTCTGGCGTTTTTTTCGCCTCTCCGGCGGGGCCGAGCGGGGCTTTAATACGCGGCAACCCTTTCACTTCCCGCGGTCCGCTCCCGTTGCCATGGAAACGCTTGCGCGGGATTTGCTTTTGGTCCGGCCGCCGCGTGTCTCCTTTTTTCTGCCTGCAGAAACATCATGGCGCTTTGGAACGGCGCGCGCTCCGGCCCCGTAGATGTGGCAGCTTAGGCGCCGCTCTTGCTGCTGCTGCTGCCGCTGCGCGGGCTCCCGCCTGGGGGCGCCGCTGTTTCAGGCGTATGCAGGGAGTGGGTCCAGGTGTGCGCCCTTTCTTGACCGATGGGGACGGAGAACGCGTCCCTTCATTGTCGGGGCGCTCCTCTGTGTGGTGGTGGTCTATTGACTGCCCATAGAAAGATGTTTTAATGCGTGAACATTATAAGCCTCATCGTGATACAAAAAAAAAATGCGTCGTCGTTCACATAACCCCCTGGACACGTAGTGACGTCACCAGACCGGAGGTGACAACTATAAGATCCGATGTCTCTTTACTGCGTCCATGTCGCCACCTCTATACTCCGTTTCATACATAGCAGGCAACGCTGCCAAAGCTAGCGCGCCTGTTCGCGCAGGATAAGTCAGCGCGCAAAAAGTAGTTCGCCATACTACCAAAGCGAACACAAACATATTTCGTTGTGACAAATCTCAAGTGCCATGACTGGCCCCTCCTGGACTTCGTTTTACCTCTTACCACATTTCCGTCCTGTGACTCGTCGAGATTTCGAAAAGGAAAAAGTACACGTGGCGGTATGATACGCAGTTGGTAGAGCGAATTGCTTGTACTAAATCCGCGCCCAAAAAGTAGTTCACACTCCGTGCAAATTATGGCCAGAGAGCCCAACACTGAGCGCCTCACAGCTTCGACCGTGATTTTCAATGCTACCGCATCTTTTTATACCGCTCTTTGTCTTCGCCCAAACAATGGCCGGAGTTTCGAGAAGAACGAATGATACGTGGCGGACTAATATGGTTTCGCGGACGCACTACTTCAGCAACCTCCGCAGCGTTGCCTGCTATGTATGAAACGGAGTATAGGTGCCTCGAGGAAACATCTATTTGCCAGCTTGATGAATGGAAGAGATGTCTGGTTGTGTGGAGACAGACACGTTAGGGCCCGCAAACAAAACCATGAAACAGTAGACAAAACTCGATGTGAAGACATCGAAAGTTTCCAACGATGTACGTGTAGCTAGGTGTCCCTGTAAATGTTTTTCAAACAGCCGACTCAAAGGTAGTGTTTGACCACTGGCTCCCGCCACTCGCGGGGCCTGATGGGGCAACCCGCCCTGGTGGTAATACCGGCTTCGGTAGCTTCCCGTGCGGCCCGTGGTTATCTTGAGGTATGGCTGTTCCTCCCGTGTGTAGACTGCGCATGTTTTGTGGCTCTTTAAGGCTCCCATTGAAGGTGACGGGGAAGTAGGATTTGGGAGCAGGGAAAATGTACAAGCGGTAGAAGTAAAGGAATGCGATATATGGGAGGGGAAGGTATACTTATAAAGAGAGAAGAGAAAAATGGAGGAGTAGGGTTCTGATCGAGGCCAAAATTCGGTGATAAATGCTATGGTTGGTCTTGTATTATTATGGTCAGGCTGCCTGATTGGCGGCAGAAAGTTAGGTGGGCGGATGAGACTAATAAGTTTGCGGGGATACGGTGGCCGCAGCTGCCAAAGGACAGGGTTAATTGGAGAGACATGGGAGAGGCCTTTGCCCTGCAGTGAGCGGAGCCGGGCTGATGATGATGATGCATTGTATGTTGCTTTATCTTTTGTCATTTCTGGTTTAAGGGCTATTCAGCATCATCACCAGCCTGACTACGCCGACTGCAGGGAAGAGGCCTCTCCCATGTCTCTCTAATTAACCCTGTCCTTTGCTGCCAGTTGATGCCACCGTATCCCCGCAAACTTCTTTATCTCATCCGCCCACCTAGCTTTCTGCCGCCCCCCTGCTACGATTGCCTATGAGCTAATACAACTGGGAATAATATGCGAGAGGTTCCCTTTCTCTTTGCGTGAGTGCACATGTTTTCTGTTTTAAGGCCACATTTGCATGTTACGTGCGCTGCTTTGAGGAATTAATGAAAGCAGAAAGCAAAGCGGCCATGCTCTGTTAATGCCTTGCTAGTATAAAGTTATTGAAAAAATGGGGGCTATGTGACGAGGGCGCCGGAACCACTGGTATGTGTTTGCATTTGCACTTTAGTTGTGCCATTCATTCGCCCATTCAGAATGCACCTGCATATGTAGCTGTCTTTTGATAAATGCTTGAGTGGCCGGAATCTCTATGACTGTTCCCTTTATGGTTGCTTCTTTAGCTGCTTCCTGAGCTGATTTTTACGTTTTAGTCCCATGTGCGCTTTTACATATAAAAGGGCAACATAATGTTTATTTTCAATTTGATTTTATTGTAATTTATGAAAGGGTTTATGTTTAAGGGGTTCCGTAAACATTTCAGGCATGAGATGCTATCAGTTAGTACGCAGTCAGATGAATTTACTTTTGTTCTTTTAATTCATTCAATTGCTTTAATTATTACTGTAGCTTCTGCGTTTAAGTTCGAGTCATAACATGGGAGTTTAAATATTTCTGTATGAGTTACTCCCGTGTTCGCTGAAACGACATCCAGGCACAGTTTTCGAATTGTCGGTGTACAGGGTGTTTCACCTAAGAATTTACATAATTTTAAAATATAGCCTTTCTGAGTTAGAAGAGCCCTTTTTTCGGCATAGCATTGTCATGAGTGAGGTACATCATAATATAGCGAAGACGTGGTAACTAGCAGTCTGGTTAACTAATATTGAATAGTTAACATTTTAACTACTACTGTTAACGTCATTAGTTACTGAGATGTGCGCTGCCCACCGTAATTAATATCCATACCAGTTTCTAGAATTACGAAAACACGGATACTCTAGGCTCTGTGGCACAACAACTTGCGGCTACATCACGCCAAAATGCATGCGCTTTCTAGAAGCTTCGAGGCAAATCAACCTCTGCAGTGCACGGAACTCGTCGAAATAGCCAAAATTTGCTAGGCCACAGCGCCGAGGGCAGTCGCGTTTTCGAGATTCTAAAAGCTTATATGGAGATTACTTACGGTGGGCTACACGCCGTGCACTAATTGAGCAGCCTAACAGTAATAGCTAAAAAGTTAACTACTTAGTATTAGTTAACTACACTGCTAGCTAGCTCGTCTTAGCTGCATTCTGCTACTACGCTACTAGTGCTACTACTGCATATAAAGTATAAAAGCCACAGTTTTACCCCAAAAAGCTTATTTTTGGAAATTTTTGAAAGTTCAGTGCATTTAGTGCATTTATTTCAGTCATGTACAATGGCTGAGGAGAAAGGAAAAAAAGCCGCACACGCGGCTTGACAAAGCTCCCATCTCCCGTAGCGGCTTGGCACGGCGATGACAGACAGCAGTAAAACAATAACAAGAGAATGCATGAAATAACAAATATGTACAATATCTTCATAACAGATCACCAGAATAGTCTCGGTACTGTTACACACACGCAAATGATAGTTTAATCACAGCACATGGACACTTTGTTTATTTTACAGTTGGATATGATTCATTTTTTTGTAAGAACATATTTCTGACAGCGTTATATGAAACGGAAAGAATGGATTGATTAGTGAAAGCGTTACTATTAAGGAAAGATGGCAACACATACCTGAGAGTTTGAAAACCGTAATTTGTGCGTGGACAAGGTACATACCAATATTCGTAGTGTCTTGTGTTGTGAACAGCGGTATTTTCCCGTAGATTCGCAAGGTCAGCAAAAAATGTGGTGTCACTATGTACCTGAGATTTGTACTGCTGAATTACACGGTACTGATGAACAACCCTTGCATCCATAATGCGGTATTTTTCAAATAGAGCACTCGTATGTGCTAAGTATGTGGCACCCGCAATTGCTCTGACTGCATTTTTTTGTAATGTCAAAACCTTCTGAATATTAGTTTGCGTCGTTGTACCCCAGACCAAGTGGCAATATTTAACATGAGAATCAAAGAGGGCATGGTAAATAACAAGTTTTGTCCTAGTAGGTATCATGCACTTTAACCTTCTGAGTATGCCGACAACGCGAGCTAGCTTACTCTCCATTTGCTCGATGTGGTAGTCCCATAGCATAAATTCATTGAAGTGAACGCCAAGTGTTTTTACAACATTAGTTATTTCTATCATATTACCACCCAATACTAAATCTGTATGTACAGCCCATTTGACATTTTTAGCTCTAAAAAATATCGCCTTTGTTTTCCGTGTGTTTATTAGTAGGGAATTTTTTTCAGACCATGAGTTAAGTTTGCCCAACACGCTGTTAGCCTTTTCCACTATATCATTCGCGTTGGTGCCAGACAGAAATAAAGTAGTGTCGTCAGCGTAAATTACGTATTCTGTTTCGGAGTCAATCTGTACTAAGTCATTAATATATACATTAAATAATAAGGGACCAAGGATACTTCCTTGAGGTACACCATGCTTTATTTTATTATAAGTAGAGCGATGATTATCTATAGAAACGTACTGATATCGGTCAGTTAAATAGCTGGTGATAAGAGATAGTGCCTTGTTCCGGACACCGTATGCAGAAAGTTTAAGAAGAAGAGTTTCGTGATGAATCCTATCGAATGCTTTGGAGAAGTCTATGTATATTCCAAGGGTTATTTGTTTACATTCAATGTTATTTAAGATTATTTCTTTTTGCTTCAGGAGAGCCATTTCAGTAGAGGACTTAGGTCTAAAACCAAACTGTCTTGGAGTTATCACGTTGTATTTTTCAAGAAAATTGGAAAGTCGTAAATGTATTGTTTTTTCCAAGCCCTTAGAAAAAATAGGCAATATAGACACTGGTCTATAATTACCAAGATCGTTTTTCGAACCACCTTTATAAATAACAACTACTTTTGCTATTTTCATGTCCGAAGGGAAAATGCCGGTAGTCAAAGACAAGTTATAAATATGAGTTAAAATTGGGCAGATAATGTCCAAGACGTACATAACAGGTTTCATTTTCAGTCCAAAAGCATCTTCACTGTTTGTATTGTTCATGCCTTTATATATATTAAGCACCTCATTTTCGTCACAACATGTTATAAAAATACTGTTACTTGTATGATTCGTAATGTAATCCAATGCCATATTATTGTGTTCACTATCAACAAGTCCACTGAAATAGCTATTAAACTTATTTGCGAGTGCGAGTCCGCTATAACTAAGTGTTCGCTGAAACGACCGATATATGAGTCTGCTTGAAAGGGTTCCGAAGATTTATATTCAGTGGTTATCCTGTGGGCTGGGTGAATCTGCTTAATATCTGCCTTGTTGGCTATGGTTGCTGCCGTAATATTTATATCGTTATTTGTGAATGGTGTGCTGCTATGCATGGTATCTTAAAGTGTTATGCTTTTCAATGGTTAAGTGAATTGGTGGGTCATCGGCCAGAATAGGAAATGCATAATTAGGGGCAGTTCTAAACACCTTATCTATCTTCAGCAGTAGAATACGTTGAATTGAATTGGACGCGAATTGACTTCATAACGCCTAGCACTCAGGGAACGACAAAAAATGAAGCGTAGCGCGTACAAGGGACCGATTCTATTTGACCGCTGACACACACACGTGGCCTATTGTCTGTTTTTCCTAAGCGCTAGGTTAGTTATGAACAGAGCGCAAGATTTGCGCCCTGAAGAGACGCGAATGCGATCTGCAGAGTTTGGTGACCAACGTCGGGTACCATACGCTGGTCTATCTCGTGCCACTGACCTATTTGAGGCGCCTCGCCCCTTTTCAAGCTGAATGACGATATCGAACTTTTCTGCACTGTGGGTGGATTTAACTGTTTCAATGGTTATATGACTTTGTTTTGTTTTTTTTAGATTACGTAAATCTACTGCAATATAGATTACCCTTATAAAAATGCTCTATAGACAGCCTATAGACTTCTTACTAACTGTACTAATTTCCTATAGATATTGCTTTTTGTCTATCCATAGCCTATAGACTGTCTATAGACAAAAATCTACCAAAAGTGTATGGCCATAAATCTACAGACTGTCTATGGCATTTGTATTGCCTATACACTTTTGTCTATAGACAGTCTATAGGCTTTATAGACAGAAGTCTATAGACACTCTATAGACTGTCTCAAACTTTTTTCGTAAGGAATGAACGGTGCTGTGAAATTAGACTTGCCATGTCTGTGGCGATTAGTTTTTAGCTTCGCGTGGTGCAAGTATTAGTGCAGCCTTGAAGCGCCTTTTTTTTTTTTCAGAGGCTGCATGCGTTCAGAGGGCGCGGCTGGCGTTACTTCGTTGGAGGGCCGCTTTCATAGAAAATGGCTGGTTCCTGGGGAACGGCGTGCTAAAGCCGATGCGTGGCGCTTTTACTCTGAGAAAAGTTATTCAAATAAATAAAATAAAACGAAAGTAAAAGTGGTAGCGGGCCGCGGCAATCGCTGTCTAAAATCTTAAGTACCCGAGCTTCGACCCGTGGAGATAAAAGGAACAGGGAGAGGATAGCGAGATGAATTACGGAGGGCAGCGGTAGCGAGAAAATACAGGGAGTAACTTTACAAAGTCTACAAAGGAGTCAACAAATTTGAGCGCCACGCGCGCGAGCGTCTCAGCGCTGTTCGAATGACGGTTGGCCACCGAATTCATGAACAAAAAATTAAGGGGGGGGGGAGGGGGGGGGGGGCACTTTGTTGACCTAAAGTGCGGTGAGGCGAAAGCCTTAAGCGCGGTGTTGGTGCTTGTGTCACTGATGTGTGGTTAAGATGTTAAGCTTCGCCTCTAAGAGTGGAACGCGACAGCGCATTGTAACGCTGCTAGGGAGTCCACAGACCGCCATCGCCCGTTCGGTTCCGCGCCTTGCTCGATGGTAAATTGATTTTTGAGGAAAGGAAATGTATCTATCTCGCATATCTCGGTGGACACCTGAACCTCGCCGTAAGGGAAGGGAGGAAGATGGGAGTGAACGAAGATGCCGCATTAGATATAGACGCGCCTTTGTTTATTCCAAACCATCCAGCTTGCATGGCGGAGTGGTTAGCGTGCTCGTCTCGCAGTCTTGAGACCCTGGTTCGATTCCCCAACTCGACCAATTTCCTACACGGTTTTATTTATTTATCTGCTCTGACTAGAAAGGTTAGTTAGGCTGATTGATTTTTACTATTGTTCTAATGCCATCCATCAGGTCCTGTCACTCAATTGTGAAGTGATGGAACTCTCTTGAATGTTAGACACAATGTCTATAAAACGTCTAGAAAAGTTTAACCACACGATGGTTAGTGATAGTTAAGCATGACCTGCACATTTCGTGAGAGTAGTTAATGTATGGTTAGTAATATCTAACGTGACCTTAACTAGTACGCTGATTAATTAGTGTTAGTTAAGGTACAGGCGCAGTGCACAGTCCCCCATGCCACTTCTTAACTACTACTAATTACCAATAAGTTATTTAGTCATTAAGGACAATGATATTGCCACCTTCCGGCCACCTTGGAGTTACCCGCACCTTATCCCGAATCCGGCAGAACTATTACTGGCCCAACCTAACTTCAAGTGTCAAGCATTATGTCCGGACATGCCGGCAATGCCAGCGGCGAAAAAAACCCGCGCTCAAGCCTCCTGGGCTGCTTCAGTGCATCGAGCCGCCACAAATACCATTCGACAAAGTCGGCATGGACCTTCTGGGGCCATTTCCTCTCTCGTCTTCCGGCCACAAGTGGATCGTAGTCGCCACAGACTACTTGACCCGCTACGCTGAAACGAAGGCCCTTGCGCGAGGTACTGCCGCCGAAGTTGCCCACTTCTTTATGCACGACATCGTGCTTAGACACGGCACCCCATCGGCCATCATTACTGACCGAGGCAAGGCGTTTACAGCCCGAGTCCTACGTGACATCTTAGCGCTTAGCCATACTGCTCATCGACCAACAACAGCGTATCATCCCCAAACAAATGGTCTAACGGAACGGCTCAACAAAACATTGGCGGACATGATCTCGATGTACGTCGACGTTGAACACAAAACCTGGGATGAGGTCTTGCCGTACGTCACCTTCGCATATAATACCGCGACGCAGGAAACCACCCAGTTCACCCCGTTCCGTCTCGTGTATGGCAGAGAGGTCCGCATGATGCTAGACGCCATGCTGCCGTACGGCGACGCAGAGCTTCCCCCTGAAGCTGGCCACTTCGTGGAGCAAGCAGAGCAGGCCCGTCAGCTGGCCCGCTTGCACATCAAGGACCAGCAATGCGCCGATGCCCGACACTATAACCTTCGGCACAGGGACGTGCACTACGAGCCGGGCGACCACGTGTGGGTGTGGACTCCAGTGCGCCGCAAGGGATTGTGCGAAAAGCTTTTAAACAGGTATTTTGGCCCGTACAAGGTCCTGCGCCGCCTGAACAGCGTCAACTACGAAGTTGTCCCCCATGGAACTGTGGTCGTCGGCCCTCAGCGTCAACGGCCTGAAATCGTGCATGTAGTGCGCTTAAAGCCGTACTTTTCGCGTGACTGAGCGCTATGTTCACGCTGTTTCGTACCTTTTCCCCTTACCCCAAGTGTGAACTTGACTCCCCTGCATGTCATCTAGCGCGCACTGTATAGTTCACCTCACCCCCAGTCCTCCCCTCACTGTACATATCCCATTCCACATCGAGACGATGTTTGCTTTCGCGGGGGGGAATAATGCCACGCGCCTAACGCGCCGCGCGGCCTCCGCGCTGAGTCGAAGACGACGACGAAGCGGCGGTGGGCTCTCGTGGCGCGCTGTTCTGTTCTGTGTCGTGGAAGCTGGCTCGATAATTAAAAAGAAGGCTCCCGGTCTTGGGTTCTCCCCGACGTCTACCTTCACGGCTCCTCTGGTCGTGACAATATAATCATGAAATCACTTTATTCCATGTTCAGATGTCTTTCGATTGCATCCGATTAAGTATCGATTGGCTATTGATTGGCATATGCCCATATAAGGCATGCATCCGAAACGCGGACACATTTGCTAACACGTCTTGGTCACGACAGTATGAGGCATTAAAGGCTTTCGCCTCAATAAGCACTGTGCAGTATACAGTGCCATGGGCGCCTACTGTGCTGTCACTCGCACAGCACAGGCGACCGTTGCCGTCCCTACGCGCAATACCACGGGGAGAAAGCGGGACGACAAGCAATGGGTGCACACAGGCTCGCCACTGTTGTGTCGTGGGTGCGCATACTGGTGTGCGGCCCCGGGAGATTGTCCGAGGGCAACCACGACACGCGGCTGGGCAAAAGTGACACAGCCACGGAGCACGGTTTCTTCCTTCGTGTCTGCTTCACCTTACGCGGCAAGAATATTTCAAAGGCAAACTGCACCGTACTGGCCAGCACAGCTGTCGTGTTTCAGGCGCCCTCAATACTAACTGGACATGCGCCGCGTCACTTAACCACTTTACTGCCGAATGCGACCATGGAAGGGGCGTGGCTGGCTGCCCAGTATTTCGCGCACAGTTGTTTATTTATTCATTTGCTTCTTCCTTACTGCACATCACAGTACAGATACAAGCAATTGGTGGCCATTTGCCCTCAAGCGAACGTAGTTGGACTGATGATGCTGACATCAGCCATCGGGAGCGTTGTAATTTTTGGCCACGCACTCCAGACAGTTGAAAAGCAGCGTGCTGAGAGCGATCCAGACCTCGAGCATAAATAAATAAGATTCGAGAAACATAAGCGTCGAGCGCTCAATACGAACGAAATATATCACCGAAAGCAAAGCGGGCGACACGCATTGTTTTTTCTGGGATATGGGTTCAAAGATTAATCACCCTGAGTGGAGCCGATACATTTTAAAACGAAAATATATGCGCGTACTCGGCGGAAAGCAACATTGGAAGTGTGGAAGTTTGAGAGAAGACAAAACTTTGGCAATTAGGGGACAGTGGGTTGATCGATGGCTTCTTGCGAGGAACACTGGTTATCGGTCTAATAAAAGCGCCGCCGGCGCACAGAGAAAAACAAACAGCAAGAGTTTCCACTGTTTACGGAGAGGCGGCGCCGATTGAAGTTCCCCGAAGGGCGAAACCATCCATCACCGCGGTCAGCATTAATTAAAGCACGAGGACGGCGAGCGGAGGCAGCGAGAGCTTGTTGCGTTTCGCAGGGCGACGCAACGTTATCGCCCCCTGCGCTCATCACCGGAGGCTGCCCATGTGGTCTCCCCTTCTGCTCTTGGCGAATGTCTCCCGTTCGGCCAGCCATCAATGCCTACTCGCCCGTGGACAAAAGAAAGGTCGCTGCTCATCCAAGGACGGTTTCTCGAGCAGCGTCATTGCCAAACCTTACAACCCCTTATAAAAATGGTCTGTGGACAATCTATCGACTTCTTATTAACTCTGTTGTTCAAATCAAAATCAAATCAAGTTTATTTCATAGTTACAGTACATGGTTATGGGATATATACATCAGGAGGCCCAAAAGTCGGAACTGCAAATAGGGCCTCCTATGGCTACATGAACCGAGTACATAAACCGGCGCATGCACAACAATCCAAGGTAAAAGAAAAAATATATTGCCTTTTGTCTACTCATACTCTATAGACTGTCTATAGGCAAAAGTCTACTCAAATGTATGGCCAAAAATCTATAGATTGTCTATGGAGTGTCTATGGCATTTGCATTGCCTATAGACTGTTCTCTAGGATTTGTCTATAGACAGTCTATAGACTTTATAGCAGAAGTCTACAGAAACTCTATAGGCTGTCTAACACTTTTTTTGTTAGGCACAAGTGACCAGTCCGTCTCTTTCTAAAACGTGCGCAAATGATTTCAATAACAATGCCAGGTACAATATTTTTTCCCAGTGCGCTCATAGGCAGTCGCCACCTATGAGCATGCCATTGATCTAAACACCTGTCACAGCCCACCGGACGCCACTAATTTTTCTCCATCTGAACGGCACGGGTTGACTTTGCCACCAGCCACAGATTGTAAACGCAGATTCCAGGATGTTAGGCAGTTTCACAATTCAGGCCCCAAGAGGCCTGGGCCATCGAGTTGCACGAGAGCAGAACTATACCTTGCTTCTTGGGTAAACGCTGCTCTTCGTTCGGGCAACACGGCGGCACCCGTCATAGCGGGGCCTTCCGCTTCACCCCCAACTCTTCGAGGTTGCCGCTACACTGCGTCTCACGGCAAACCAAAGGCGCCCGAAGCATTTGCTTTGTCTGAAGGTGCACGCCACACAATTTTTTTGCGATGAAGTTCGCCAACCTTTAAGATTGCTTCCGGATTAACGGGGCAGCTAGACCTAACGAGTAAACGCGTCGTCTGGTAGCCACACTGTAAACAGAAAGGAGTAAAAAAGGCAGTAAGTTGTCCTCTAGCCCACCCCCTTTTATAAAAGGAGTACGCTAAAGGACATCTTATTCCCTTTTTTTACTCCCATATAGACGTATTCGTGCTAAATGTGCACGGAGACAAGGCGTCAGAGAACGCCACAGCTTGAAACAAGTTAGCGATTTGGTGCAGAGAGGGTTTCTTCAAGAAGCTTTCTTTAGCACTACAAAAAACGAGGACACAGAAAGGAACAAGTACACAGGACGGGCGCAGACTCCAACTCAGTTAGAGCCACCACCCGTCCTGACTCCTTGTTTTTTTCTGTGTCCTCGTTTTTTGTAGTGCCGAAAACAAACTTGTTCAAGAAACCATGCTTCACCAACTAGCGCCACGAGTTTTGCGGAAAGGGGTCTGAAAGAATTGGCATTTCGTTAACGCACTGCTTTTATTATTGACTTCGTAATTTTTATTTATGCGCACGCAAATAAAGCGAGAAATAATAACATTTATGAAAGCAATGACTGCGCTGCACATGGAAAGCATTTGTATTTGTATTATACACTTTTGAAAGTATTTGTTTATGCACTTGCACAGCTGTCAGCCGCTTCGGTTGCACGAAACCTTTTTCTCACGCAAAGGGGTATCCGTTTCGTCACAGGCAGCGGCGGTGCTCTCACTGGCCTTAAACCACGCCCTGCGCTTCAAAAATCGAGTACTATTGCAGTCGGGATGTTCTCGCGCGATTTTCGCGTGCTGCTGTGCTGCGGTTCGCCCCCCGTTAGTTTCTTTCTCGGCAGTTAGTCTGCTGAGTTTGCGCACGGCGCGCATTTGTGGCAAGAAGAGTGTCGTGTGCAAATTTAGAGACTAACAGGCCATACTGAGGACTAAAGTTGTCTTTGTTCCCCTCTGGGACGGTTTTTTTTCTTAGAGTGCAGTTTTGTCCATCCCGGTTACGTAGGCGGCGAAAGAGACCCCGATTAGTTGGACGTATAAATAATTGGCAAATAAAGCGTGGCAAGTTATCTGCAAATCTGTACATCACAGCGCTAAACAACGGAGACAACAGAGAAGAGGACAATGCAGGCGCTAGCCCAGCTTTCCATTATTCCAAGCTGTAAACCTGGAAGTATGAATGCGGTGCATTCACGCTAGCGGCGCGTTTCCTGCAGCCCGGTGGCCTAGTGCAAGCCCGTGGTCGTGGCTAGCCCCAGCGAATCACAGCCGCTGCACACGACGGTGGTTTGGAACGAGCCCTCATAAGAGGTTTATTGCTGTTACTAGTGCGCTATAAACACAATGACATCTCATGAAAACGCAAGCACAGTCTGTTCCCGCAGCGCTTTTGCGAAACCAGCACAAGCCTTCCGTAAGCTAGGCTGGCTTCACCGCAAGACAAGCGTTGCACCCAAGAGCGGCTTTCTTGCGCGGCAGAGGGGTCGCTGTGAAATTGGATTCGCAGGCCGCAACCACGACTAGCTGCCAGCAGGTGTCTAGGACCGCGTTGCCGGCTTGGCTCAACGCGCGAAAAATGATCGCCGTCAGGCGAGACATCCCTATAGCGGAGGCCATTCCATGTATCGAGTGTTTGCCGAACGGGAGCAGGACAAAATGGAAGAATAGCGGCAAACTTTTGCATCGGCTTTTCGAAGGACTTCACGGGCATATTTTAGCGCAAAAGACGGGACGCACCAAACTGGTTGACCACTGCATTGCTTGCACCAATTGTGAGCCGTGTTTCCTTAGCGTTTCAATCCTTGGCAGAAGTGCTCAAAAAAGAGCCCGTGAAACCTTGGAAGCTTTCTTTATCAGGAAGGGGGGACAGGACTGCGTTAGTGACACGTCTATCGTTCTGTATAATGCCGAGATAAACTCCCTATCGCGTCTTATATGATTTCCTATGTAACTCCAAGTTCCTCGGTAGGTAGCGCTGGCGCAGGCCAGAAGCGTATTTATATGCCTCGTTCTCGCTTCAATAAAGCAGTTGTCAGTAGTGTTCGTCCTGTCTCTCTGTCGTTCCGTCTTTGGCGCTGAAATATGCCTGTGAAGGCTGAAGACCAACTAGCCCAACATTTAATCCTTTCAAAGGACTGTTTGCACTGCTCCAAGTCGGCGATTATTTCATATATCCAGGACGGACTGTACTATTGTTGACGGCAGAGCGAAACAATAAAATTGTGACGCTCATGCAGCAGACGTACAGTGAATACTCCCGAGGTGCCACCAGGAGAGAAAACATGATAGTAGTGCGACGGTGCTGGCACGTGGGCGTGTATACGCTGTCAGGCGAGCATCCATTCCTCCTCGCCTCAAGAGAGGAAGCAGCACATACCTGGTGGAAGTGGGACAGCTGCATGTAGTTGTCCGCCAGCGAGGGCGCCTTGGGGTTGCCGCTTGCACCGCGCGCATAGTTCTGCGTACACAGAGAGCGCCACGCTGTGAGCTTCACTCGCACGGATAGCCACGCAACATGCGGCGCAGCACGAAAGAGTGCGACCTTTCACAGTTATCGTCATCAGCAGCAGCCTGACTGCTCTCACTGCAGTTGGACGGAGGCTAATCCTGTTCTGTGACAACAACAGCTGTCTGACCCCCTCAAACTTCTCAATCTCATCCGCCGAGCAATGTAAAGTAAAGGCGCCAAAAACCACACACACACACACACACAAGACAAGATAACGGGACATAGCGCCACTCACAACTAGCAAATAAACTAGTTGTGAGTGGCGTTCTGCCCCGTTCTCTTGTCTTGTGTGTGTGTGTGTGGTTTTTGGCGCCTTTGTTTTACAATGAATTACCAGCTAGCCCCGCAAGAAGTTCTCCGCTGACCAATAATTTGCCGCCCGATGCTACGCTTGCCCTCTCTTTGATAAAGTAGCCTCTTCGCGTGCAAGAGGACTGCGATTAAAATACCTGCGCAGAAAAATTGCCCACTGGATTTAGAAAAAAAAATCCTTATGTCAATGGAATTGAATAAGCAGGCCTGGGGTGCTGCCTGATATCGGGGACGACAACCGACAACGCATTCGCTCACCAAAGCAGGATTTGGCCACCCTGGTGCAATGTATACCACTCAAGCGGTGCACCAGGCTTCTGCAATTTCCGGGTGGCCTATAGGTCTCGAAACTTGAACTTATCGCTATGCACATTCCCACGGATCGTGTTTAAATCCTCACGTCTTTATGTGCGGTATAGATCCCACCAGGCATCGGCGATTGTGGTAAATTCATAACACAGTGTGTCGTTCGGGCGCTCAGGGCAAGTATATATGGATAACCGTACCTGGCCACAACCTCCTGTATTAGTTCAGAGTAGGGCAGTCCTTTTCTTCGCGCCGCAGGGAGTGGAATTAAAGTATATTAACGCCGTCGGAGATTGTTGTCACAATAGCGAGGACAGGCGATTCGTTTAAATCTGCGCCCGTCCAATGTCTTCTTGTCTCTGACCCGAATATATGTGCACAAAGTACTGCCCATGACAGCAGGGAAAAATCTCTCTTCGTTCTGTTTCTTCTGAGTGTTCACTGTACTCTCTAATTTATCACTCGAAATAATGACGTTGGGAAGGACTGCGGACACACAGGTCCCCACAGAGGTGTTTGCCGAGGTCGGGCAGCGGCAGTTGTATGCTTTCCACACCAGGTGGCGGGGAGAGGAAGAATTCGGTGCTCTGGGAGAACTTCCACTGGCTGGAACAAACTCTCGCCGAAATGGGCACGCTATTAGCCACCGAAGCCATCTTCGAGCAGCCTTAGCTCTTCGCGGTGCATGGACATGCTTGCATTCCTTGTGACGGAGTGCACACACAGCTCCTGTCAGGGCATGTCCGCCATATGCTCCCAAGTTTCGAGATTAGCGTGATATTGGGACATTAGCTCCAAAGTTTCGAGATTAGCAAGATTAGCGGAGATTAGCGTGATAGATAAGGTCCAGAAGAGGACTGATAAGGGCTGGTTGGTGCATACTGACGGAGAGGATATACAAGGCTTAATTAAGACGGAACAAAGTGAACGAGGCACACACTTGCGATGCGTGTGTCCCAAAGTTAAACTGGGTCGCAATACCACTTGTTTAGACGCAGCTTACACGGTTTATGAACTAGTAAATTGCTTAATTGGTTTTTGAGGAAAGGAAATGGCGCAGTATCTGTCTCACATATCTCGGCGGACACCGGAACCCCGGCGTCAAGGATGGAAGGAAGGTGGGACTGAAAGAAGAAAGAGAGAAAGAGATGCCGTCTCCGGAATAATTTCGACCACCTGGGGATCTTTGACGTGCACTGACATCGCACAGCACACGAGCGCCTCTTGCGTTTCGCCTCCATCGAAACTGCCTTTGGCGGAACAGTAGATTCAGCGAACAAGAGCAGGAGTCATGACCAGCAGTGGCGAAGCATTTGCACTTTTGACGCGATAACGTTAAATACCCGTGACCCAGTTAACCCGGCGTCGGCGCTGTAGGCGTTGTGAGCGATGAATAGCGACCATGTCTCTGGCAGGCGGTGCCCACAGAAGCAACCCGGGAGGCAGGTGGGCCACCTTTTGTCACGTGACCTTGCGGCGGCATCACAACCATGCCCATCGGATTGTGAGCAAAATATGTGAAGAAATCGGTTGCTTTACGGCTCCATGTTTGTTTATTTTTCCGAGAAAACCTTACAGCCAGCAGGCAAGGGTCACTTTTGCCACCTGAATGCCCATTTAGGGAGGTACACCGTAGCGTACAGGCTAATTTCTTGATATATTGTTTATCATGATTGTATGTTTCCCTTTTGTTTCCTTTGGTTACTAATGTAGTGTATTGATTTATTTTTTTTGATCATGATCGTACGTTCCCCTTTTGTTTCTTTTGGTTATTAATTCACTGTATTATATTTTCCCCCTTACACAATGCCCAATGGGCCTGTAAGGTATTTCGAATAAATAAATAGATAAACAAGTAAATAAAAAAGAAGGCGGACCACTGGAGCCGCAGGTGTGCGTTCGCGACTTGGAAATATTGCCTCATTGAAAGCACGTAAGAAAAAACTGAAATATTCCAGCGAAACCGCAAAAACTATTTATTTATTTTCCTAGGTTATCATATCCGTTTATTTAGACATCAATATACACAGAAAGTGAT